>NC_053431.1:103141037-103436912 GCF_007990345.1 Gossypium hirsutum | reverse complement strand
CGAAGTTAGGAACTAGTTATGAGATTATCCCATTAAAGCTTTTACAAAAAACTGAAAGAATCGATTGTTAAGTTACCGGCACCATAATCGTCCACCACCAAAACTGGGATTTCCAGTTCAAATTGATGTGTGATGCAAGTGACTTCGCGATAGGGGAGCTAGTCATCGGGCCAGTAAGAACTAAGTTTTATCCCATCTTACTACGCAAGTCGAACTCTGGACAGGAGCTCAAAACTGAATTATTACGGTAACAGAAAAGAGATTACTTGCTTTATTGTGTTTGGCTTTTGACAAAGTTTCGATTCTTTATTTTATAGGTACCAAAGTGACTGTCTATACGGACCACTCGGCAATTAAGTACTTACTTTCTAAGAAAGATGCTAAGCCGAGGTTAATCCGATGGGTACTTCTACTTCAAGAGTTTGATCTAGAAATTCAAGATCGAAAGGATGGGAAAATCAAGTAGCAGATCACTTGTCTAGATTGGAGCCGAAAGAAAGGAACTCTCCTCTTATACCAATTCGAGAGACATTTTGGATGAACACATACTGAAGGTAAATCATGTCCATAATACCCCTTGGTTTTCTGATAGCTAACTATTTAGCTTTTGGTTTGATGTCGATTGATAAGACATATCATTAAAGGAAAAAGTTTCTTCACGATGTGAAGTACTATTTCTGGGAAGAGCCATATTTGTTTAAAAAGTGCACAAATTAAATGATCAGGAGATGTTGTGGTAGAAGATGAAATACAAAAGATTCTATACCATTGTCACTCAGCTCTAAGTGGGGGACACTTCGGAGGTACTCATACTATGGCCAAAGTATTGCAAGTCAGATCTTTTGGCCAACACTATTCAAGGACGCATGTGCGTACATAAAGAGTTGTGATCGATGTCAAAGGGTTGGAAATGTCACCAATAGAAAAGTGATGCCTTGAACAAATATCATTGAGGTAGAATTGTTCGATTTATGGGTATTGACTTTCTTGGTCCTTTCTACCATCTTTTGGTCACAAGTACATATTAGTAGAAGTAGACTATGTGTCTAAGTGGGTCAAGGCTGAAACTTATCCGACAAATGATGCTAAGGTTGTAATTAAGTTTTTGTAGAAACAAGTGTTCACAAGGTTTGGAACCCCAAGAGCTATTATCAGCGATGAAGGGTCTCATTTTGTGAACAAGTGGTTAAAATGGTCATTAGATAAACATGGAGTAAAACACAAGGTCGCTTTAGCTTACCATCCGCAGACGAATGGGCAAGCTGAACTGGCGAACAAAGAGATCAAAGGCATACTTGAGAAGGTAGTTTGCCCGAATCGACGAGATTGGTCCAAAAGATTGGATGATGCTTTATGGGCTTACAGGACTGTAACACCCCGAACCCGAGACCGTCGCCGGAGTCGAACACGAGGTGTTAACAGACTTCAAACCACTTATTAAAAAATTTCCCAGGCAAGCTGCCAATCTGCGTACTAGTCGCTTTAAAAATCATATCTGAGTTCTGAAACTCGAAATCCAGTTCCGAAATTTTCCCCAAAACAAGACTAATATGCCCATCTACATATTTTTTTCTAGAATTTTTGGTCGGGCCAATTAGTACAGTTTATTAGTCAAAGTCTCCCATGTTACAGGGATCGACTACACTGACCTTTGCGCATTACGACTTGGATATCTCCCTGTACAGGGATTCAATACTGATGTCGTTTGTTTCTATAGAAACTAGACTCAAAGGGGAATTTGTGCACATATGGCATGACTTCTAATTATCTCTGGTTAATTTATAATGAATTTCCAAATTCGGAACAGGGAATCCAGAAATTGCTCTGGCCCTGTTTCACAAGAGTTTAATTATCTCCTAACATACAGCTCATATGGTCGTTTCGTTTCTTCTATATGAAATAGACTCATCGAGCTTCGATTACATAATTTATCATTAATTAATTCCACTCCAAATATTTTTAGTGATTTTTCAATCTCACGTCACTGCTGCTGCCAGCATCTGTTACTAAAGCAACTATGCCTATTTCGTGATTTCTCCTTGATCTAACTAGTAATTCATCATACATATCACAAATTATGATCATGACTAGCCATGCCAAAGGCTAATCATTGTCAAACATCTCCCTACTACACTATTTCCATATCATGAATTTTAACACCAAAAATAATCAAGCATGACATATGGCATAAAAATCGAATTACCAAGACTTACGACCTAACATTATAGAACCAAATCCAACCGAACATTTATGCCATTTTCGCATGGCTAAAAGTTTACATACCAAATTTCAACAAAACATATTAGCCTATACATGCCGAAATGTTCTCCTAGACCGACTAAAAAGAAGATACCAAAAGTTGCTAGCCGGTGTGATGACTTCGATGACGGCCCGATCACGCAAAAAGAGACGAGTCCAAGAAACCTAAAATAGGTGACAAGGAAACACCGAGTGAGTATATAACTCAGTAAGTCATAAGCAATGCACTACCATCCATTAATAACATTATCACAAGAGGAAACAAAATGGAACGAGGCTAGTTACTCCATCCATACCGAACCATACCATAGTTCCTTAGACCTATCGGTTCAATCTCATACCAAGTCATGCATTCTCATTCCATATACTAATCAATAGGATATTTGAGGCATTTTCATACATCATTTTATTTTCGTTACAATCATACAACTAAACGACCTTTCACCTATTCCACGATAAATCTTATGTACGTGACTTCAATTATAATTGTCACATAGGTTCAAACTTACCAAGCTCAACTCCAATATAAACATAGCGCCTATTAGCCATGAACTCAAGTACTTACCCGATCGCTGTCCGTGATCAACTCAATAATGTCGCACACTTAGTGTCCATACTGATTCAAAATTATATATTAAGTCCGCACACTCAGTGCTATATAATCAACTCGCACACTTAGTGCTATATAATCAAACTCGCACACTTAGTGCCGTACAATTTAAACCCGCACACTTAGTGCCAATCTCATGATCATAAATGTTTATACCCGCACACTTAGTGCCGAGATCAACAACTCAATACATCTCACCTCTTTTCTTTTCATTCAACACTTTCATCACCACATGCATACATGTATATAAATTTATCATTCCATTCAGCATAATTACATAGACATTATGTCTATTTAGATCAATACAAAATATATGCTTGGTGACTTACCTTATGTTGGGTAAAATAATTCCAAGTCGGCTACTCGATGACCTTCGATTTCCCCTTGTTGGATGCCTCTCCTTTAGGATCTTGAGCTTAAACAAATAAATTAACTCATTCAACCGCTTTGCTACATATATTGGTATTCACATTTAATGATTTATGACATACGGAACGGCATGGTAAAATTTTTATCTTGCTACCTCATGTTCTTAGCTATTCGGCTAATAACCTTATGCAATTACCATACTTTCAATAATCTAATCACACATGCATATGCATACTTGGACATTCGGCAATCACCTTGCTAATTTTAAACTCAACATCACATAAGCTCCCAAGTGATGGCCGAATATGTATATCTATACTATCACCTATAATTCATCAAATCACAAAATTTCATCTCATGAACACTCGACCCATTTTTACCCCATATGGCCGAATGTGTAAGATTACATTCAACACCACCGATGTACTTAATTAGGTGGCCAAATATACCAAGTTAGACTTGACATTATACGTCACAAGAACTCTAATTTAATTTGTCAATTGCTTGGCCAAGAACTCACAAGTGTCTTATCTACAACCTATTCGGCCTTATTACTTAAACTTAGCCTTTCATACACTTATCTCTATTGTTTTAGAAGGCCGAATCCTTATGTGTTCCAACATCTAGCTTACTCAATTCAACACATCAAAACGACATTTAGGCCGATTTTGCTAGCACACAAGCCTTTGACCGAATCTCCTTGACCTCTAGTCACCTAAATTTTTATTCTTTAAAACTCATCCAAGACCACATTCGGCACCTCTAACCAATAATTTAGATATTCTCAAGTTAATTCACAAGTACAATTATATATCACGTTAAGCATTAATCATTTTGCAACATGAATTCTATAGCATGGCCGAATACTCATGCACATACGCACATAACAACAAGAACTCAATGACACAAAAATCTCCTTTCCAAAGTACATACATACCCATACATACGGCAACTTCCATTCTTTTCTCCCAACAATGAATCCATGAATTTTGCCATGGGTTAACTAGACTATACCCATATCAACTAAATCTCAATATCAATTAGAAAAAAAATCACAACGCATACCTTTCCATTGAAATAGCCATGGCCGAATGCCTTGGTTTCTTTTTTTTTCAATCTTTCCTTTCTCAATTTCGGTAAATGAAGAAGATGGAAGATGAGCCTTCCTTCACCTTTGTTTTCTTTACTCACGGCAATTGTAACAAGGAAAAGGATGAACACTCCTTCTTCCTCCCTTATTTTATTCATCTTTTTCCTTTTTAATTCCTTTCTTTAATTTATTCTAATTTACTTACCAATATTAAATAATAAACAACATAAACTTGGAGGAATGGAACCATGCTTGGCCGGCCACTTAACATGAATTGGGCACTTTGACATGCAAACCCAAACTTTCCTATTTTAATACTATTTGGTCCTTACTTATTTACCTATCATAATTTTCTAAGTCTCTCAACTAGATCCTTTCAAGCAAAATTCACATTCCTAAGATAAAATTAAAACATCAAAACTTTATACAAGTACTATCACACATATAAGATATGCAAATAAAATTTTAACTAAATTTTATGACTCAGTTTGTGGTCCCGAAACCACATTCCGACTAGGGTCAAATTAGGGCTGTCACAACTCTCCCTCACATAAGGAATTTTCGTCCCCGAAAATCTTACCAGTGAAAAATTTAGGATATCGATCCTTCATAGAGTCCTCAAGTTCCCAAGTGGCTTCTTCGATTCCGTGTTTATGCCACAACACCTTAACTAATGGGATTTTCTTATTTCGCAACTCTTTTACTTCACGCATCAAAATACGAACCGGCTCTTCTTCATAACTAAAGTTAGGCTCAATCTCGATCTCAGATGGAGTGATTACGTGCGACGGGTCGGACCTATATCGTCGAAGCATCGAGACATGGAATACGTTGTGAATCTTTTCAAGCTCAGGGGTAAAATTAATCGATATGCAACTGGTCCAACTCGTTCGGATACCTCATACGGACCGATGAACCTCGGACTTAGTTTGCCCTTACGACCAAATCTAAGCACCTTCTTCCAGGGTGAAACTTTGAGAAATACTTTGTCTCCGACCTGATATTCAATGTCTTTTCTTTTCAAATCCGCATACGACTTTTGACGATCCGAAGCGGCTTTCAAACTTTCGCGAATTACTCGGACTTTCTGCTTGGCATCCTTAATCAAATCAACCCCAAGGATCTTACTTTCACTAAGTTCAGTCCAAAATAATGGGGTACGGCATTTACGACCGTATAAAGCCTCGTAAGGTGCCATCTTAATGCTTGACTGAAAACTATTGTTGTAAGCGAATTTGATCAAAGGCAGATATCTTTCCCATGAACCACAAAACTCTAAAACACAACATCTCAACATATCCTCGAGTATTTGAATTATCCGCTCAGATTGGCCATCGGTCTGAGGATGGAATGCGGTGCTAAAGTGCATCTTGGTACCCAATGCTTCTTGTAATTTCTTCCAAAATCGCGAGGTAAATCTTGGGTCTCTATCCGACACGATGGTAATAGGTACCCCATGCAACTGAACTATTTGGGAGACATATAATTCTGCCAATTTATCGAGCGAAAAATCCGTACGGACAGGGATAAAATGAGCAGACTTGGTCAATCTATCAACAATGACCCAGATTGCATCTTTCTTGCTTGATGACAATGGCAATCCAGATACAAAATCCATCGTGACCCGATCCCACTTCCATTCGGGTATCATGATCGGCTGAAGTAATCCCGACGGCACTTAATGTTCCGCTTTTACTTGTTGGCATATCAAACACCTTGAAACAAATTCGAAAGTGTCTCGTTTCATACCGGGCCACCAAAATTGACGTTTCAGGTCATTGTACATTTTAGTACTTCCTGGATGGATTGACATTCGACTACTGTGAGCCTCGTCCAAAATCATTGAAATAAGTTCCGAATTTATTGGAACACATAATCGACCTCTGAACGTCAAGCAATCATTGTCGTCAATCCAAAACTCCGATTCCTCATTCGAAGCACATTCAGCTCGTTTAGTGACCAATTCAACGTCGACTTTCTGGAATTCAAGTATTTGACGAATCAATAATGGTTTGGCCTCTAATTCAGCTACTAGCACCCCATCGGGTGAGACGGACAAGTGAGCATTCACCGCTCTCAAAACAAACAGTGCTTTCCGACTTAAAGCATCGGCAACCACGTTAGCCTTTCCCGGGTGATAATCAATAACAAGTTCGTAGTCCTTCAACAACTCAAGCCAACGTCTTTGCCGTAGATTTAGATCTCTTTGAGTCATCAGATATTTTAGACTCTTGTGGTCTGAATAAATATGACACCTTTCTCCAAACAAGTAATGTCGCCATATTTCAAGGCGAACACTATGGCTGCTAATTCAAGATCGTGGGTCGGATAGTTTCTCTCATGCGGCTTTAATTGTCTCGACGCGTAAGCCACAACTCGACCTTCTTGCATCAACACACAACCTAGCCCAAGTAGGGATGCATCACTATAAATGACAAACTCTTTGCCGGACTCCGGTTGTACTAGCGCTGGAGCTTCGGTTAAACAGGTCTTTAGCCGATTGAAACTCTTCCGACAGTCTTCTGTCCATTCAAACTCAACATCTTTTTGAAGTATTTTTGTCAACGGTGCAGCTATCATCAAAAAGCCCTTTACAAAACGTCGGTAGTATCTGGCAAGTCCCAAAAAGCTCCTAACTTCAGTAACATTCCTTGGAGGTTTCCAATCGAGTATGGCCGAAATTTTGTTCGGGTCCACTCTGACACCCGATGCGGACACCACGTGTCCCAAAAAGCTAACCTCTCTCAACCAAAATTCACATTTACTGAATTTTGCGTATAACTGCTTGTCTCGCAAAATCTGTAATACTAACCTCAAATGCTCGACGTGTTCGGCTTCACCTTGTGAATAAACTAAAATATCATCAATAAACACAACCACAAATCGATCCAAGTATGGCCTGAATACTCGATTCATTAAATCCATAAATACCGCAGGGGCATTAGTGAGTCCAAACGGCATCACTAAGAATTCGTAGTGACCGTACCTCGTTCTAAAAGCGGTTTTGGGTATGTCCGAGTCTCGAACCCTCAACTGATAATAACCAGATCTCAAATCTATCTTGGAAAATACTGAGGCTCCCTTTAATTGATCAAACAAATCATCAATACGTGGCAACGGGTATTTATTCTTTATGGTCACTTTATTCAACTGACGATAGTCAATGCACAATCTCATGGTTCCATCCTTCCTTTTCACAAACAATACGGGTGCGCCCCATAGAGAAAAACTCGGTCGAGCGAAACCTCTATCCATCAATTCTTGCAATTGAACTTTCAATTCCTTTAGTTCTGTTAATGCCATACGATACGGGGCTATTGAGATTGGCGTGGTACCAGGTACAATCTCGATGCCGAATTCCACCTCTCGAACCGGTGGCAACCCCGGTAACTCCTCAGGAAAAAATCTGAATACTCACAATCCACTGGTACTGATTCAAGTTTCCTTTCCGTCTCTTTGCTATCAAATACATACGCAAGGTATGTTTCACAACCCTTTTTCACATATCTCTGAGCGGTCATTGAAGATATTATCACTGGCACCCCCTTCAAATCGGTAGACTCAACTCGGACTACCTCATCATTTACACTCCTCAAATCGATGGTTTTTCTTTTGCAGTTCACCTCTGCATCATGTACGGTCAACCAATCCATACCAAGAATAACATCAAATTTGTCAAACAGCAAAAGCATCAAATCGGCCAGAAAACAGGATTCTCGGATTATTAGAGGGCATCTCTTACACACTTTATCAACAAGTACGTATTGACCCAAAGGGTTTGACACTCGAATTACGAACTGAGTAGACTCAACAGGTAGAGTCTTACTGGATGCTAAGGTTTCACATACATATGAATGAGTAGAGCCAGGGTCAATCAATGCAATCACATTAGTATCAAAGAGAGTGAAGGTAACAGTGATGACGTCAGGGGAGGATGCCTCCTCTCGTGCGCGAATGGCATATGCTCTAGCAGGAGTACGGTTCTCGGCTCAAGCAGCCGTATCAGAGGCCCCCCTCTGACTACCACCCCTATCTCCTAAAATTCTCGGTGGTCTACCTCTAGTTGTCACTTCACTAGGTCTTGCACCTTGAATCTTATTCTTCTCATCAAGCTCCGTGCAATCTCTAATGAAGTGGTCCTTCGAACCGCATCCGTAACAGGCCCTGTTAGTAGACTTACCCCAACATTCACCTAGGTGTCGTCTTCCGCATTGGGGACATTCAGGTTTCTCTTGACGATTATTGCCCACACTAGCTACCGAAGTAGCTCGGGAGTCCGTCGATGGTCGTGCTTTGATGGAAATTCCCGCAGTCGTCCTCGACTTATTAGTGTCCTCCCTGAACTTCTTTACAGCTGAGAACGGAGCTTTAACCGTCGATCTTTTACGATAGTGTCTAGCTTCAAATTCAGCCTTCTTCTTCTCCTTTCCAAGTTCTTCCGCCTTGCAGGCTCGTTCGACTAGTGTTACGAATTCTTTTATCTCCAAAATACCCACTAGTAGCTTTAAATCTTCATTCAATCCTTCTTCGAATCTTTTGCACATAACAACCTCATCAGCCACACACTCCCGGGCGTACCTACTGAGTCTTACGAATTCATGTTCGTATTCAGATACTATCATACGGCCTTGCTTGAGTTCCAAGAATTCCTTACGCTTTTGATCAATGAACCGTTGACTAATATATTTCTTTCGAAATTCCGTTTGAAAGAAGTCCCAAGTAACTCGTTCGTTTGGGACTATGGAAATCAGGGTCCTCCACCAATAGTAGGCTGAGTCCCGCAACAAGGATATAGCACACTTTAGACATTCATCGGGCGTGCATGACAGTTCATCAAACACCCGAATGGTGTTATCAAGCCAGAACTCGGCCCTTTCAGCATCATCAGTAACTATGGCCCTGAACTCCTTGGCCCCGCGCTTCCTAATCAAGTCTACAGGTGGCTTACTCAGCCTCACAGGATCAGTAACTGATGGCATTACGGGCTCTTGGGGTGGATTATTCAAATTCGGGAATTGTTGGACAGCCGGATTGGTTCGGGCATATTGCGCGACCCACTCATTCATCATGGTAAAGAAGGCTTGTTTAGCCCCCTCACCTTGATTATTCGCAGATGACTGAGGTTCAACAGGCGGCGTCCCTTGTGCAGGAGTAGCCGCTACACTTTCAACATCATCCGCCAAGGTTCTCTCTACACCGGGATCCATTTACTAATCAAAACAAAAATTTTAACCATCAAAAGTCATCACACATTTAAACATTAACATTAAGGCATGTATAGCTAGACTCATACATGCTATGGTAGTCCTAGAACCGACTAAACCATAGCTATGATACCAATCAAATGTAACACCCCGAACCCGAGACCGTCGCCGGAGTCGAACACGAGGTGTTAACAGACTTCAAACCACTTATTAAAAAATTTCTCAGACAAGCTGCCAATCTGCGTACTAGTCGCTTTAAAAATCATATCTTGAGTTCTGAAACTCGAAATCCAGTTCTGTAAATTTTCCCCGAAACTAGATTCATATACCCATCTACATATTTTTTTCTAGAATTTTTGGTTGGGCCAATTAGTACAGTTTATTAGTCAAAGTCTCCCATGTTACAGGGATCGACTACACTGACCTTTGGGCATTACGACTTGGATATCTCCCTGTACAGGGCTTCAATACTGATATCGTTTGTTTCTATAGAAACTAGACTCAAAGGGGAATCTGTGCACATATGGCATGACTTCTAATTATACCTGGTTAATTTATAATGAATTTCCAAATTCGGAACAGGGATTCCAGAAATCGCTCTGGCCCTATTTCACAAGAGTTTAATTATCTCCTAACATACAGCTCATATGGTCGTTTCGTTTCTTCTATATGAAAATAGACTCATCGAGCTTCGATTACATAATTTATTCATTAATTAATTCCACTCCTACTATTTTTAGTAATTTTTCAATCTCACGTCACTGCTGCTGCCAGCATCTGTTACTAAAGCAACTATGCCTATTTCGTGATTTCTCCTTGATCTAACTAGTAATTCATCATACATATCACAAATTATGATCATGACTAGCCATGCCAAAGGCTAATCATTGTCAAACATCTCCCTACTACACTATTGCCATATCATGAATTTTAACACTAAAAATAATCAACCATGACATATGGCATAAAAATCGAATTACCAAGACTTACGACCTAACATTATAGACCCAAATCCAACCGAACATTTATGCCATTTTCGCATGGCTAAAAGTTTACATACCAAATTTCAACAAAACATATTAGCCTATACATGCCGAAATGTTCTCCTAGACCGACTAAAAAGAAGATACCAAAAGTTGCTAGCCGGTGTGATGACTTCGATGACGGCCCGATCACGTAAAAAGAGACGAGTCCAAGAAACCTAAAATAGGTGACAAGGAAACACCGAGTGAGTATATAACTCAGTAAGTCATAAGCAATGCACTACCATCCATTAATAACATTATCACAAGAGGAAACAAAATGGAACGAGGCTAGTTACTCCATCCATACCGAACCATACCATAGTTCCTTAGACCTATCGGTTCAATCTCATACCAAGTCATGCATTCACATTCCATATACTAATCAATAGGATATTTGAGGCATTTTCATACATCATTTTATTTTCGTTACAATCATACAACTAAACGACCTTTCACCTATTCCACGATAAATCTTATGTACGTGACTTCAATTATAATTGTCACATAGGTTCAAACTTACCAAGCTCAACTCCAATATAAACATAGCGCCTATTAGCCATGAACTCAAGGTACTTACCCGATCCGCTGTCCGTGATCAACTCAATAATGTCGCACACTTAGTGTCCATAGTGATTCAAAAATATATATTAAGTCCACACACTCAGTGCTATATAATCAACTCGCACACTTAGTGCTATATAATCAAACTCGCACACTTAGTGCTGTACAATTTAAACCCGCACACTTAGTGCCAATCTCATGATCATAAATGTTTATACCCGCACACTTAGTGCCGAGATCAACAACTCAATACATCTCACCTCTTTTCTTTTCATTCAACACTTTCATCACCACATGCATACATGTATGTAAATTTATCATTCCATTCGGCATAATTACATAGACATTATGTCTATTTAGATCAATACAAAATATATGCTTGGTGACTTACCTTATGTTGGGTAAAATAATTCCAAGTCGGCTACTCGATGACCTTCGATTTCCCCTTGTTGGATGCCTCTCCTTTAGGATCTTGAGCTTAAACAAATAAATTAACTCATTCAACCGCTTTGCTACATATATTGGTATTCACATTTTAATGATTTTATGACATACGGAACGGCATGGTAAAATTTTTATCTTGCTACCTCATGTTCTTAGCTATTCGGCTAATAACCTTATGCAATTACCATACTTTCAATAATCTAATCACACATGCATATGCATCCTTGGACATTCGGCAATCACCTTGCTAATTTTAAACTCAACATCACATAAGCTCCCAAGTGATGGCCGAATATGTATATCTATACTATCACCTATAATTCATCAAATCACAAAATTTCATCTCATGAACACTCGACCCATTTTTACCCCATATGGCCGAATGTGTAAGATTACATTCAACACCACCGATGTACTTAATTAGGTGGCCAAATATACCAAGTTAGACTTGACATTATACGTCACAAGAACTCTAATTTAATTTGTCAATTGCTTGGCCAAGAACTCACAAGTGTCTTATCTACAACCTATTCGGCCTTACTACTTAAACTTAGCCTTTCATACACTTATCTCTATTGTTTTAGAAGGCCGAATCCTTATGTGTTCCAACATCTAGCTTACTCAATTCAACACATCAAAACGACATTTAGGCCGATTTTGCTAGCACACAAGCCTTTGACCGAATGTCCTTGACCTCTAGTCACCTAAATTTTTATTCTTTAAAACTCATCCAAGACCACATTCGGCACCTCCAACCAATAATTTAGATATTCTCAAGTTCATTCACAAGTACAATTATATATCACGTTAAGCATTAATCATTTTGCAACATGAATTCTATAGCATGCCCGAATACTCATGCACATACACACATAACAACAAGAACTCAATGACACAAAAATCTCCTTTCCAAAGTACATACATACCCATACATACAGAAACTTCCATTCTTTTCTCCCAACAATGAATCCATGAATTTTGCCATGGGTTAACTAGACTATACCCATATCAACTAAATCTCAATATCAATTAGAATAAAAATCACAACGCATACCTTTCCATTGAAATAGCCATGGCCGAATGCCTTGGTTTCTTTTTTTTTTCAATCATTCCTTTCTCAATTTCGGCAAATGAAGAAGATGGAAGATGAGCCTTCCTTCACCTTTGTTTTCTTTACTCACGGCAATTGTAACAAGGAAAAGGATGAACACTCTTTCTTCCTCCCTTATTTTATTCATCTTTTTCCTTTTTAATTCCTTTCTTTAATTTATTCTAATTTACTTACCAATATTAAATAATAAACAACATAAACTTGGAGGAATGGAACCATGCTTGGACGGCCACTTAACATGAATTGGGCACTTTGACATGCAAACCCAAACTTTCCTATTTTAATACTATTTGGTCCTTACTTATTTACCTATCATAATTTTCTAAGTCTCTCAACTAGATCCTTTCAAGCAAAATTCACATTCCTAAGATAAAATTAAAACATCAAATTTTTATACAAGTACTATCACACATATAAGATATGCAAATAAAATTTTAACTAAATTTTATGACTCGGTTTTGTGGTCCCGAACCCACATTCCGACTAGGGTCAAATTAGGGCTGTCACAAGGACAACATATAAGGCACCTTTAGGGATTTCACCCTACAGTTTGGTCTTTGGAAAAGCCTGTCATCTACCCCTAGTGTTAGAGCACAAAGCTTACTAGGCCCTACGACAACTCAACTTGGATCTTAAGCTTGCTAAAAGAGAAACGGATGCTCCAACTCAATGAGCTAGAGGAATTTCAAATGTTCTCGTACGAAAATGTCAAATTACTCAAGGAGAGACTTAAGAAATAGCATGACAAGCACATTCGAGTTCGAGAATTTGAAGCAGGTCAACAAGTTTTGTCATTTAATTCCATATTGAGGTTCTTTCTAGGTAAACTAAAATCACGTTGGTCCGGTCCATTTACGATTCATCGCGTCTATCCATACGGAGTTGTTGAACTCCAAGGTAAGGGAGGTAATTTTCAAGTTAATGCTCAACGTCTGAAACATTATTGGGGATGTTGTAACCATTTTTTTTGAAAAAAACGGGAATCGACTTAGATTTTTGGAAATGAAAACGAATAGAGGAGTCGCCACCAATCTTTTTTGATGAGGTGTGATCGGATCACCTTAAATTAATCATTTTAATAAAAGTTAAGATTTACTAAAACGATAATTTTTGGTCTACGAAAATCAAGAAATGAGTTCGGGAGTCAGTTACGCACGAGGAAGGATTAGCACCCTCGATACGCCCAAAATTGGTACCTAGTTGATTAATTAGTGTCTTAGTGTCGAAAATTTGAAAACTTGAAAGAATTTAAAATACGATCCCTCTTTGTAAAGAAAATGCTCAAATGTTAAAGACCTTCTCGTCTCACAATATAAAATGTCACATCCAGTAAGTTAGGACACGACATCTTGAATTTTCGAGAGCGAGCTTACCTTTTATACAAAAATTCATGTATTTCAAAAGGTTATTCAGTTAGTTAACGTGAACGAGGAAAATCGAAACCCAGTAAGTTAGGGCACGTTTCCTCGAATTTTTGAACACCAAATTTTGCCTTTACTTGCAAAAATCTTATTTCGAGGTAACAAAATGCCATACCCGGTAAGTTAGGGCACAACACCTCGTATCTCCGAGAATAAGCATTTTTCAAAACTCATGTCGTGATTTAAAAGAGTATTCCGTTATTTAGGTTAAAGGAGAAAAATCGAAACCCAGTAAGTTAGGGCACGATTGTCTCGAATTACCAAATACGGAATATTACTTTTATGAAAGAATTATTATTGGGTTGGATATAATGATAATAATAATAATATTAAAGTAAAGTAAATAATAATACTATATATAAATATATATATATATGTATATAATAGAAATACACACTACTATATAATAATAATAATAAATATAGAAATACAAAAAGCAAATATAATAAAAATATTAAATTAAAGTAATAAAAAATAATCCTATATATAAATATATATATACAAAAAAATACACTAATATATAATAATAATAGTAATAGCAAAAATAATGAAAATATGAGTAATATTAATAATATATTAGAATACAAAAGTAAAGTAATAACAATAGAGGTGATAATAATAATAATAATACAAACAATAATACATATATATATAATAATAGTAGTCAGAAATAAAAATAATAGAAGTAACAATAATGATAGTAATAATATAAATAAATATGGAGAGGGCATATATAATATAATAATAGTATAAATAATAATATCTACATGAGAAATAATAATAATAATATAAATAATAGTAAAAATAATAAAATAAAATAAAAATAAAACAAAGCTCTCAACTCTCTTTCTCCCTCTTTTCTAAATCCGGTCATTGGTCCGGCTTTGCTTCGGTCACGGACCTCCACGGGCCACCGTCGGTGCCACCGTACACGGCGGCCGGACCTCAAAAAAAACATTTTTCGGTAATGAAAATATGGGTAAGCTTCTTACTTTTATTTTTTACTTTCGTGTAAAAAAAACAAAATAAAATTGAAAGGAAAACAATAAACAAACAAAGAACTTAAGATGAGAATAGACAAAAGAAACTTCTTTTGCTTTGATCTTTGATTAATCTCCAAAAACTAGCCTTTCCAAAAAACCAAAAAAAAAACCCCTTTCTAACATAGTCTTAAATGGCTTTTATAGCCAAATTTTACAAATAAATATTTTGTAGGCAAGTGGAGTGATTGGGGTGGTTTAGTAGGGTGGTTGGGGTGGTTTAGTGGAGTGGTTGGAGTGGTTGGAGTAGTTTAGTGGAGTGGTTGGAGTGGCTTAGTGGAGTAAAGATATTTGGATTTTATTTCTTTTATTTTTTTATTTTGGGTTGGGTTAGTGTTTTGGGCTAAGTTTTGGGCTAAGGGTTTTGGGTTTGTATTGGGTTTTAATTGGGTAGTTGGGTTATGTTTATTTGGGCCCAAAATTGGGCTTGTACAGTTGCCCCTCTTTGCTTGTTGTCGTGTAATGAGAACAGAGCAAAGACTTAAGAAAGACCAATTTTGCCCTGTCTCACTGTGTCTGGACTTGTTTAGTGCTCCTTTTCTCCAGGTAGCTTTATTCCAATTTTGTTGCTTCGCTTCATTTCACTGCTCTACTGTAACTTCAAGAAGGTAAGGTTTGTTTTGATCTGCTCCACTGCAACTCCATGGAGATAAGACACGTGACTTCAATCAATTCCACTGAAACTTCAAGAAGATCTGCTGTAGCTTCGATTAATCCACTGAAACTTCAAGGAAATCTGTTGTGGCTTTTAGCTGCTCACCACCATTTCAGGGAGAAGATATTCACTGAAACTTCAAGGAGATCTGTTGTGGCTTTTAGCCGCTCCAACGCCATATCAGGGAGAAGAGATCCACTGAAACTTCAAGGAGATCTGCTGTGGCTTTTAGCCGCTCCAACGCCATTTCAGGGAAAAGAGATCCACTGAAACTTCAAGGAGATCTATTGTGGCTTTTAGCCGCTCCAACGCCATTTCAGGGAGAAGATATTTGATTTTCAACCTGTTACCCTACTGCTTAGGGGGTCGAGGCTTGTCATCATTGATCTGTTTCCCTACTGCTTAGGGGTTTAGATCTGTAAACTCAACCTGTTACCCTACTGCTTAGGGGGTTAAAGCTTGGTGGTTTGAATCTGCTTCACTGCATTCGAGGAGGCAAAATTCAATGTATTTGATCTGCTCCACTGCAACTTCAGGGAGGCAAGATCTGTGATTTTCAGCCTATTACCCTATTGCTTAGGGGGTTAAGGCCCATCTTCTTTGATATGTTTCCCTACTGCTTAGGGTGATAAGATCTACAAGTTCGGCTTGTTACCCTACTGCTTAGGGGTTAAAGCCCTTTGAATTCAATCTATTACCCTACTACTTAGGGATTTAAAGTATGTACATTTAGCCTGCTCCACTGCGACTTCAAGGAGATGAGACTTGTAATCTTCAGTCTGCTCCACTGCACTTCAGGGAGATAAGGCTAATGACTTCAATCTACTTTGCTGAGGCTTCAGGAAGACAGGATTCGCTGGATTTGTTCTGTTCCACTGCAACTTTAGGGAGATGAGATTTGTAATTTTCAGCTATTACCCTACTGCTTAGGGGGGTTAAGGTCTGGTGAATTCACTGATTCTAGGAACATGACCTGTAGAATCAGTTCTTATGTATTTATGCTTATGCCAACGAATTAGGATGCTATGATCAAAATGAATCAAATGCTCCTAATCAGATGCGTTATGAATGATCTATGAATGTATAGGTGTAACATGTTGTGAGCGAGAATCCCTTTTAATGTTTAGGTTGCCATTGCTCTTTGTTCATCAAGGTTCTTTCACTGAAATGGTACCCTGTCTTCTTGTTCAGCTCAAATTTTGAACAGAAAACCCGAAGAGGTAGTCTCAATTTAAACTCTTTCTTCTCATATGCTTCCAATCTTTGAGTTTGGTTAGTTCTAAATAATAGTCCTGTTTTAGGTTCCTGTGCTATTTAGAAACTTTCAGAGCAATATGCAGAACTCTTTTTGTGAAAATGGGTTTTAGTCCATTAATCATCATTTCAATGCAAAATTCTTGAAAAAGATTATAGTAATGATGGAATTGAAATTTATCAAAAACAAAATTTGAAGGGAATAGATTCATCACGGTCAACAAACATTGCTGGAATGAAAAATGAATAAGAAGGGAATAGGTGCCCCAGATATCGCAACGTGAACTTCTCTGTACTGGCTTCCTGAAGACTCCTTTTTGCCCAATATGTGTTTAGGGGATCTAGAGTACTCTTGTATATGACCCAAAATTTATGGGTTTTGAATCCAAAATCCCTTTGGTCTCAAGATGCTCTTTACGAGTTTTCACCCTGGCCTCTCCCCTTTTTTTTTTAGGCTAAGTATTTCTTAACCGAGTCCGAATTCATGGGATTGGGTAAGGTCTTGCCATCCATTTCAGCCAATATCAATGCTCCTCCAGAAAAGGCTTTCTTTACCACGTAATGTCCTTCCCAATTAGGTATCCATTTTCCTCTGAAATCTTTTTGGATGGGCAGGATCTTTTTCAATACTAGGTCTCCCTCGTGGAATTCTCTGGGACGAACCTTTTTGTTGTAAGCTCGCATCATTCACTTTTGGTACATCTGACCATAACGGATAGCCTTTAACCTATTTTCTTCAATCAAATTCAACTGATCATATCGGGACTGGATCCATCCTGCTTCATCTAACTTTACTTCTGACAAAACTCTGAGGGAAGGAATCTCGACCTCGATAGGTAAAACCGCCTCCATTCCATAAACCAATGAGAAAGGCGTTGCCCCGGTAGAAGTCCTGACAGACGTTCGATAAGCATAAAGGGCGAATGGCAACTTCTCATGCCAGTTTTTATAAGTTTCAGTCATTTTCCCCACGATCTTCTTAATGTTTTTATTAGCTGCCTCAACTGCACCGTTCATTTTTGGCCGATACGGTGACAAGTTGTGGTGTCTGATCTTGAACTGACTCCAGACTTCCGCTATCATGCTATTGTTCAAATTCAATGCGTTGTCAGATATGATCCTTTTCAGCATTCCATATCGACAAATGATTTCCTTTTTTAGGAACTTGCTAACTGCCGATTTTGTAACATTGGCATATGAAGCGGCTTCCACCCACTTGGTGAAATAATCGATGACTACAAAGATAAAACGATGTCCATTTGAAGCTTTTGGTGAAATTGGCCCAATCACATCCATGCCCCACATCGAGAAAGGCCATGGCAAAGTCATGACATGTAGAGGTGAGGGAGGTACATTAATCTTGTCTCCATAGATTTGGCACTTATGACATCTTTTGGCGTAGTTAATACAGTCTCCTTCCATAGAGGACCAATAATATCCAAACCTCATAATTTGCCTGGCCATTGTAAACCCATTAGCATGTGTCCCACAGACGCCCTCATGGACTTCCTCTAAGATTTTCTTAGCCTCTATAGCATCTACACATCTCAAAAGTACTTGATCCTTCCTTCTTTTGTACAGGATCTCCCCATCTAAGACATAGTCATAGGCCAGTCTTCTCAACGTTCGTTTGTCATTCTCGGTAGCTTGATCGGGGTATTCACGATTCTTCACATATCATAGGATATCGTGGTACCAAGGGTGATCATCAATTTCTCCTTCTTCTTCGAGGTTGTAACAATGAGCCGGAGCTTCATAAATGCTCATTTGGATTGGTTTCACATCCTCTGGTTGGTTCACCTTGATCATAGAAGCTAAAGTTGCTAGGTCGTCAGCCATCTGATTTTCTTCTCGTGGGAGGTAGTAGAAGACAATATCATCAAACTCTTTAACTAACTCAAGGATCAACCTCCGGTAACTGATCAATTTGGGGTCTCTTGTCTCCCATTCACCTTTGAGTTGATAAATTACTAGGGCAGAATCTTCATATACCTCTAACACCTTGATTTTATGTTCTATGGCTGCACGTATTCCCATGATGCATGCTTCGTATTCTGCCATATTGTTCGTGCAGTCAAAATCCAATTTACTAGTGAAGGGATAATGATCTCCGTTCGGGGATACCAGGACTGCCCCGATTCCATTGCCCACAGCATTTGATGCTCCGTCAAAGTTTAGCTTCCAAGGATGACCTTCTTAAGGGTCTTCTTCAGTGGTTGCTATGTAAATTAGATATTCATTTAGGAAGTCAAAGTTTAGAGGCTCGTAGTCCTCTAGGGCTCTGCTGGCTAGGAAATCTGCTATCGCACTCCCCTTTACGGCCTTCTGGTTCACATAGACTATATCGAATTCAGAAAGTAGAATTTGCCATCGAGCCATCCTCCCATTCAAAGCAGTCGACTCCATCAAGTACTTCAGAGGGTCCATTTTAGAGATTAGCCAAGTTATGTGATACAACATGTATTGTCTCAGTCTTCAGGTTGTCCAAATTAAGCCACAACACAACTTTTCAATGAACAAGTATCTCGTCTCGCACTCAGTGAACTTTTTACTGAGGTAATATATCGCCCTTTCTTTCCTTCCCGATTCATCGTGTTGGCCAAGCATGCATCCCATAAAATTTTCAAATACCGTCAAATACAGTATCAGTGGTTTATCTGGACTAGGTGGTGTCAACACTGGGGCATTAGACAAATATTGCTTAACTTTGTCAAAGGTCTTCTGGCATTCCTCGTCCCAAACACCAGGGTTGTGTTTCTTAAGGAGACGAAATATGGGGTCACATTTCTCGATTAGTTGTGAAATAAACCGAGCAATATAATTTAATCTTCCTATGAATCCCCAAACTTCCATTTTGAGTACGCGACGGAGGTAACTTTTGTATGGCTTTGACTTTATCTAGGTCAATCTCAATCCCTTTTTCACTGACTGCGAATCCAAGTAGTTTTCCAGACCTGGCCCCGAAGGTACACTTCGCTGGATTAAGTTTCAGCTAAAATTTCCTCAACCTAAAAAATAATTTCCTCAAGACTTGCACATGCTCTTCTTCAGTTCGAGATTTGGCGATCATGTCATCGACATAGACTTTAATTTCTTTATGCATCATATCATGGAATAGGGTTACCATGGCTCTCTGATATGTTGCTCCCGCATTTTTCAATCCGAACGGCATCACCTTATAGCAAAAGGTTCCCCATATAGTCACGAATGTGGTTTTATTCATGTCTTCAGTATGCATCTTGATCTGATTGTACCCCGAGAAACCATCCATGAAGGAGAAGTGTGAGTAGCCTGCCGTGTTATCCACTAAAGTGTCAATATGAGGCAACGGGAAATTATCTTTCGGGCTGGCTTTGTTTAAGTCTCTGTAGTCTACACACATCCGTACCTTTCCATCTTTTTTAGGGACAAGGACGATGTTGGCTACCCATTCCGAGTACTTAACTACTTGTAAGAAGCTTGCTTCAAATTGTTTCTTAACCACCTCTTTTATTTTTAACAAAACATCGGGCCGCATCCTTCGAAGCTTTTGCTGAACTGGCTTGCATTTTTCTTTGATGGGGAGCCTGTGTACCACAATGTCAGTACTTAGCCCAGGCATATCTTGATATGACCATGCGAAGACATCCTTGAACTCTTAGAGTAATTCAATAAGGTCCCGCTTTGTCTTTGTGGTAATGCAAGCTCCGATCTTTACTTCTTTCCTTTCTAGTTCATCTCCCAAGTTCACGATTTCTACGGTCTCTTTGTGGGGTAGAATCTGTTTCTCCTCGTGTCCTACCATCCTTAACAAATCAGGGGATAAGTTACAGTCTCCGTCTTCCTCAAAGTCATGAGATCCTTCTAGACACATATCCCGCTCAAAAGGAGACTCTGAATGAGTAGCAACGTCACTCACATCATTGATATCTGGAGAGCTGTTGTAGGTGCGAAGGAAGATACAAAGAATAAGAGAATCTAAGAATAAAGATATGTATGGTATGATCATGAATGAAAGAATAAAAGAATATTTGTATGGAATAAGTCAAAAGGATGCATTTTATTGAAATAATGATTTCGAACATAAGCCTATTTCACAAAAGGACACAACTTACTCCTAGGCCTAGAGCAATAAGTGTGTTTTGGACATTACTCTGAGTTAGTGCTAAAGACTACAGAAATCTCTTCCACAGTCCAATTATTCAGAACGCTTCCCGGCTCATAGGGGCGAATGCCCGACAAATTCTCTACCCCAGTTCCTTCTTCATATGTGGCGTTGATGTCCAAACTCTCCATCATTCCTTCCAAGATTTCCTTTCCCGACGTCTTCCGCTCGGAGTGAATGACCCCTCCAAATACAAAAGTCTTCGATATATGGGGGAAGATCATTGGTTCCTATTCGATTTCTCCCTCGCTCAATCGCACTCTCCTTCTTTCTTGTTTCTTCTCAAGTTCCTTCTTTCTTTGCTTCATGTCTGGCTTAAACCCTAACCCAAAACAGTCTTGTTTGTCCTTCATCATTGGTACATTAATCCTTCCCTGGAGGTATCTCCCGAGTCCTCTTCCGGGTAGAGCCCATTTTCCAATAGTTAGCCGTAGTACCATTCTTGTAGTCTCAGATAACCTAGGTATTGGAATTTTATTTCCTTCGGTGATGAACGTCGCATTCACAAACTCCAAAGATCGAAAAGAGCAATCGATTGCCTCATCATTTGCCTCGAGATATGGGGCATCACTGGTTATTGTCGCAATGATATCCTCTTCAGCATTGATCGTTACTAACCGACCTTCAGTCACTAAGTTCAACTTTTAGTGCAGCGATGAAGGGACTACCCCTGCCGAGTGTATCCATGGTCCCCCCAATAGGCAACTATACGAAGGCTTAATGTCCATGACCAAGAAATCTACCTCGTAAATGCTCGGCCCGATTAAAAGGGGTACTTCAATTCTCCCCATTACCTTCCTTTCCGTGCCATCAAATGCTCTCACTACACTTTGGCATGTCTTCATATGGGAACTATCCACTGGCAACCTACTCAGCGTAGATAGGGGTAGGACATTCAGCGCAGAACCATTGTCAATCAATACCCCCGGTAATGTGTACCCTTTACAGCGAGTCGTGATGTGCAAAGCTTTAGTTGATCCTCAGCCCCCTGGCGGTACCTCATCGTCATTGAAGAATATGAAGTTGTCGGCACTTATATTGTTGACTAAGCGGTCCAGTTTGTTTACAGAGATATCGTAGCAACATAAGTTTCATTCAGCACCTTCATCAATGCGCTGCGATGGGTTTCGGAGCTTAAAAGTAAGGCCAGTACCGATATACGCACTGGCTGTTTGTGCATCTGTTCTACGACACTATATTCGCTGTGCTTTAGAAATTTTAAGAATTCTTTGGCTTCTTTGCCAGTCACTGATTCATTAACAGTTGGTTCAGGCCCCGCCGGCTTCTCTTTCTTTTGCTCAATTGCTAATGATTTTTCTTTAACCTGTTCAACTTTTGTACTTGGGGTATAACGTCTTTCGCTGTGCGTATAAAAACCCTCATCTTGAACTTCCTCTGATGTATTAATAGAGGTCTCCTCTCCCGGGAATGTCACATTGCAGCTATAATTCCACGGTACCCTTTTGCTATCCTTGTAAGGGAAAGCAACGGGCTTATGGATCACGACCTTTGGCGCAACTTGTGCCCTGGCTTCATTCATTCTCAGACGTGATATGATAACCACTAGGTGGTTAGCTTTGTAAACACCCTTCATTGATCCTTCTTCAGAGGCACACACATCTGTTTCTTCCGGGCTCCCGACATATTTAAAGAATTCCAGCTCCTTATTATTCATCAGTCCTTGTAACAAAGCCCTGAATTCACTGCATTTCTGAATCTCGTGATCCTTTTGATCATGGAACTCACAATAATTCTCCGCTTCTCGGGGTCAGTCCCCTGAATTCTGTGCTATCAACCCTCTTTCCACCATTTTCTTCCAAACTTCCTCCAACGGGGTATTCACTTCTGCAATACTCATCTTAATTTCTTTCCCTGAACTCTCGATTATCGCATTTATTCCCTTATCCCCATGGTTAGGTAATGGGTTCTCTGTATTGGATGCATCATCAAATTTCACAATCCCCATGTTGATGAGTCTTTCAACCAATTTCTTGAAAGTGGTGTAGTTTTCTATCGAGTGTCTTGTAGCTCTCGCATGGTATTCGCATTGGGCATTTGCGTCATACCATTTGGGGTATGGAGGTTGCATTGGCTTCAGATAGAAGGGAGACACGACATGTGCATCAAATAAACTCTGGTATAACTCCTTGTACGTCATTGGAATGGGTGTGAATTGAAGTTTCTCCCTATTTTGTTTTGTGTTGGGCTCTGGTCTGGGCTGGCCCTGCTGTCCAGTAGTTGTCGACCTTGGTTGGCTTACAGTAATCGATTTTGAATATGAGCTCACATTATTCACCTCGTGCTTTTTCTTTCTCGGCGCTGACCTCTTAGCGTTTTCCCCAGCCTCTATTTTCCCACATCTTATGGCATTTTCTATCATTTCTCCAGACATTACTATGTCTGAAAAACTCTTGGTTGCGCTACCCAACATGTGGTTAATAAAAGGTGCCTTCAGGGTATTGATGAAGAGCATAGTGGTTTCTTTTTCCAACAGAGGGGGTTGGACCTGTGTGGCCACTTCTCTCCATCGCTGGGCGTACTGCCTAAAGCTCTCCTTATGCTTTTTCTCCATATTCTGTAAAGTGATTCTATCAAGGGCTATGTCCGCCACATGACCGTACTGCTTCATGAAGGCTTGTGCTAAATCTTTCCATGAACTGATCTGGGCGCGACTCAGTTGGTTGTACCATCTAGAAGCGGCCCCAACCAAACTTTCTTGGAAGTAGTGAATTAATAGTTGGTCATTGTTGACATGGCCTGCCATTCGTCTGCAGAACATAGTGATGTGAGCTTCGGGATAGCTAGTCCCGTTGTATTTCTCAAATTCCGGAGTTTTGAACTTGGGAGGGAGTACCAAGTCTGGAACCAAACTTAATTCCTTAGCATCGATTCCACCACGATAGTCGGTGCTTTCTATTTCTTTAAATTTTTCTTCCAACCATCTACACCTTTCTTCAAGCTCTCTCGGGAGTTCTACCCTTGTCTTTTCTGCTTTTGTTACTTCATCAAGATTGAGGACCACAGGGTTGGTTGGGTTGTCCCCCGGATTAGAGCCCGAGCCGACCTGATAATTCATCGGTGCTGAAACACCGGCCTAAAATGGTTGGGGCCTAATTGTAACCGATGGCCTTCTTGGGTACATGCCAGGTTGTGTCTGAACGTCCACTGGGGCAAAACCCGGAGGGTAGGTAGGATCTTCATTATCTTCTCCCGCATTGATCAAAGGGCTTTTCCCTTTTTCTAATCCATCAGCCAATAGACGAGTTAATTGGTCCATCATGCTTTTTTGGGACTCCAACATATGGTCCCTCATATCTTGCTGTATCTTAGCCAGTTGCTCTTGCATCTGCGCTTGTAATTGTTCTTGCATCTCCCTTTGCATTTATTCTATCCTTTCTAATCTCTGGTCCATTGCTTTGGTTTTACGGCGGGTATAGTGGCTGTGTTCGGTTGCTTGATTCTCGTTGGTTTCCAGATTAACGGAAATACTTTTGTTTAATCAGGGTTCTTTAGTGAAAGTTTAATGCAAATGTTGCAATGTAATGCAAATGTACGGAATGAATGCAAAAGAAAGGAAGATGTTGATCTTGAATTCAATTCCATTAGAATAACTTTTCTGGAAAACATATTTCTTTACATGAAAATAGATTACATATGCGGTATTGCCCTTCATAGTCCAAGTAAACGCTGATCTTTTCTTCATGGTCGAATCCTGTAAATTCTCCAAGAGATGCCTTTGCTAGTTCCTTGCTGCTTAATCTAAGCCTCGATCTCTTGCTCGCTTATCTCCATGATACTCATCAAAAAGTGTTGGCTCTTGGATAATCTTCGTTGGCAATTAAATCAAGTCATGTATTCCTTCGTGGACTTCCACTTTCTCTCGTCATGCCTTTGTTGGCTTGAATCTCTGGCAATTACATCATGTATTGCTCCGTGAACTACCAGCTTTCTCTTATCGTGTTTACTTGGACTATATTCAGGCGATCGCACTATAATCTACTTTATCAAGAAATTCGTTTCCTTATGACAAACTATTCTATTTAGGAATCGAATTTCGAATCAACACATTCTTTTTTTGATGTAATGTAATGCAAATGCATGAATGCAAAAAAAAAGGAAGGCATTGATTCTAAATTTAATTTTATTAGAACAACTTTTCTAGAAAGCAAATTCCTTTACATAAAACGGATTACATATACGACTTTTCTCTCATATTCCAAGTGAAGACACCTATCTTCCTCTTCATATCCGGATCTTATGGTCGAGTCTGACGAATTCTCCAAGAGATGTCTATATTAACTCCTTTTTTGCTCGATCTAGGCTGCGACTCGTTGCTCACTTATTACTGTGATACTTGTCAGCTCCTTTAAGAAGGTCAAGACGTGACGGCTCTCGAATAGTCTTTGTCAGTTTCTATCTTCAGGCAATGAAGCAAAGTCTTGTATTTCTTCACGGGCTATCAGTCTTCTTTCATGTGTTCACTTGGACCATATTTAGACAACCGTATTATAATCCACTTTATCAATAAATCTGTTTTCTTATGACAAACAGTTCTATTTAGCAATCAAATATGAATCAACACCTCCTTCCTAGGATGATGTAATGTAATGCAATTATAAACAAAACAAAAATAAAACACGTTAGTGCAGGATAAATAAATAACAAATTAAGCAATTCAGGTGACCACTAGGGATTCGGAGTGGCTCTAACTAGTGTGGGCTCCTAGGTCTCTCTATATGTGGTTTGGTTCTAGAGTAAGGGTACCTGAACCAGCAGATTCCTCGATCTTCACCCATTAAAGGCTCATTTGAATCGAGTTCAATTCAGGGGAATACATTTCCCTATGGCTACACGGAGATGAAAATCTCACGAAACCATAGGTACGGATGTATTCCGAAAGTGATCCACTATCCTGCACGGAGGTGAAAACCTCACGAAGGCATAGTTTCTCACACCCACTTAAGGGTGTGACCACAACGGTCATGCAATGCAATGCAAGAAGATATATGCATAAAAACTTAAAACGATTAAAGAAAATAGGAATAAAATTATGAAAATAGTACGAAAAACGGGTGAAACGCAATGAAGAGATCGTATATCAAAACCAAATTCTCAATTTTAGAAAAAAGACAAAAGTTAATCAACTTGTGGCTTGACTCTCTTATAAAACTCCCTAGCGGAGTCGCCAAGCTGTCGTAACCATTTTTTTTTGAAAAAAACGGGAATCAACTTAGATTTTTGGAAATGAAAATGAATAGAGGAGTCGCCACCAATCTTTTTTGATGAGGTGTGATCGGATCACCTTAAATTAATCATTTTAATAAAAGTTAAGATTTACTAAAAAGATAATTTTTGGTCTACGAAAATCAGAAAATGAGTTCGGGATTCGGTTACGCACGATGAAGGATTACCACCCTCGATACGCCCAAAATTGGTACCTAGTTGATTAATTAGTGTCTTAGTGTCAAAAATTTGAAAACTTGAAAGAATTTAAAATACGATCCCTCTTTGTAAAGAAAATGCTCAAATGTTAAAGACCTTCTCGTCTCACAATATAAAATGTCACATCCAATAAGTTAGGACACGACATCTTGAATTTTCGAGAGCGAGCTTACCTTTTATATAAAAATTCATGTATTTCAAAAGGTTATTCAGTTAGTTAAGGTGAACGAGGAAAATCAAAACCCAGTAAGTTAGCGCACGTTTCCTCGAATTTTCGAACACCGACTTTTGCCTTTACTTGCAAAAATCTTATTTCGAGGTAACAAAAGCCATACCCGGTAAGTTAGGGCACAACACCTCGTATCTCTGAGAATAAGCATTTTTCAAAACTCATGTCGCGATTTAAAAGAGTATTCTGTTATTTAGGTTAAAGGAGAAAAATTGAAACCCAGTAAGTTAGGGCACGATTGTCTCGAATTACCAAATACGGAATATTACTTTTATGAAAGAATTATTATTGGGTTGGATATAATGATAATAATAATAATAATATTAAAGTAAAGTAAATAATAATACTATATATATATGTATATAATAGAAATACACACTACTATATAATAACAATAATAAATATAGAAATACAAAAAGCAAATATAATAAAAATATTAAATTAAAGTAATAAAAAATAATACTATATATAAATATATATATACATAAAAATATACACTAATATATAATAATAATAGTAATAGCAAAAATAATGAAAATATGAGTAATATTAATAATATATTAGAATACAAAAGTAAAGTAATAACAATAGAGGTGATAATAATAATAATACAAACAATAATACATATATATATAATAATAGTAGTCAGAAATAAAAAATAATAGAAGTAACAATAATGATAGTAATAATATAAATAAATATGGAGAGGGCATATATAATATAATAATAGTATAAATAATAATATATACATGAGAAATAATAATAATAATATAAATAATAGTAAAAATAATAAAATAAAATAAAAATAAAACAAAGCTCTCAACTCTCTTTCTCCCTCTTTTCTAAATCCGGCCATTGGTCCGGCTTTGCTTCGGTCACGGACCTCCACGGGCCGCCGTCGGCGCCACCGTACACGGCGGCCGGACCTCAAAAAAAACCTTTTTCGGTAATGAAAATATGGGTAAGCTTCTTACTTTTATTTTTACTTTCGTATAAAAAAACAAAATAAAATTGAAAGGAAAACAATAAACAAACAAAGAACTTAAGATGAGAATAGACAAAAGAAACTTCTTTTTCTTTGATCTTTGATTAATCTCCAAAAACTAGCCTTTCCAAAAAACCAAAAAAAAACCCCTTTCTAACATATTCTTGAATGGCTTTTATAGCCAAATTTTACAAATAAATATTTTGTAGGCAAGTGGAGTGGTTTAGTAGGGTGGTTGGGGTGGTTTAGTGGAGTGGTTGGAGTGGTTGGAGTAGTTTAGTGGAGTGGTTGGAGTGGTTGGAGTAGTTTAGTGGAGTAAAGATATTTGGATTTTATTTCTTTTATTTTTTTTATTTTGGGTTGGGTTAGTGTTTTGGGCTAAGTTTTGGGCTAAGGGTTTTGGGTTTGTATTGGGTTTTAATTGGGTAGTTGGGTTATGTTTATTTGGGCCCAAAATTGGGCTTGTACAGGGGAGATAAGACTGAACAGAATCAAATTTCGTTCATTTTATCAGATGTTTAAATTTTCTTATTTTCCTTTTTAATAAATGATTTAAGGTATATTTTTGGGATTAGTATGTTTAAATAAATTTTGTCTAGGAGATTGGAACTTAAGCGGGACCGCTTGTGACCCCTCCAAACTTTCTTGGGAATTGATTTTAACATAATTTTCTGAGAAATTATTCCCTAAATAAAATTAAATTTTTGGTTTTTCAAATAAAAGGGTCAATTATGATCCAAGTTTTAATTTGCAACTCAATTTCAAATTTTCATTAAGTCTAGGGAATTAATTAAAGTATTTTTAAAATTTGGTTGCTCTTTTTGTAAAAAAATAAAAATTAGATGCCACTTTTTGTAAATATTTTCAAAAGGCTTCTAGAAAAAAAATTTAGTTTAATAAAAATAAAAGTTGATAATTATTAATATATAATTATATTAAGATAATATATATTAATTATTATCAACTTTATCTAGAGTTAGGATTAGTTTTAATTTAATTATATTTTATTTGATAAGTTTTTTTAAATAAGATGATAACCTTTAATATATAATTATATCTATTATAATTTATATATTAATTTTTAATTAATTTAGCATAGAATTAGGATTAGTTTATCTTATTTTTAAATAAATTAATAGCATTAATAATTTAATATGTATATATTTAATTATTAATTGTTGTTAACTTGGATTAGAATTAGAACTTAGAGTTTTTAGCTATTAAATTTCTCTAAGAATTCTACTTAAAGTCGTATTCCCTTCATTATAAATACCACATTCTTCATCATTCATCACTCAAAACCCTAAAGCACCAAATCCCCTAAGTGCCGCAAGCCACTAGCCAGAACAGCACCCAACCAGTCAGCCAGCAGCTCACCCCGTGCACACTTGCTTCCTCCGTGTGCCCAGCAGCTGCTCCTTGGCGCCACTCGACAGGCCTACTCGCAAGGAACCCCGCACCTCGCGCTCTCTCTAGCCCCAACACGCGTGCGCCCAAGCTATTGCCTACTTGGTGTTGCGGCCTACAGCCTGCATAACTGCCCACGCCAACCCTCATCACCGCACGCCCATCCACACAACACACCTATAGCAAGCCCCTTAGCCGAAAACCTCCAACCTACCCTAAATTGACCTTTTTTGTTTCATAATTATTTTCTTTAGGAGTTTTAAATTTTTACGAAAAAAGTGGTAAGACCGAATTTTCTCCTAAATTTTTAATTTTATTTAATATTTAATTTTTCAATTCATTGAATCATTAATAAATTTTATTTAATTAAATTTTTGAGAAAATAATTTTTTTCCATCTTTTGTTTAGGTTGACCATGCCTCGCAAGAGAACTCGTGCCTACCCCCAAATTGATGATTGTGAAGAAGCCGAAGCAAGATACGGGAGTATTTTCAAAAATAAACAGATACATCCAGAGAAAGGCTTTACATTGAAAGAGAGCAACTACAAAGATTTTATGGCACGTATTCGTCAAGTTGCTGAAGCCCTCAATTAGGAATTATTTTGTGAGAAGAGACCTGGTGTGGATGAGGAACTAGTTCACGAGTTCTGTGACAGCCCTAAATTGACCCTAGTCGGAAAGTGGTTTCGGGACCACTAAACCGAGTCATAAAAATAATTAGCCGTCATAGTTGATGCTCATTATATGTACATATGCATGTGTGAAAATTTCATGTTTGAATTTTGTTAATTGTAAGTGAATTTTATCAAATAGGACTTATGTGAGAAAATTTAGAAATGTGCTAGGCAAATGTAAAGTGGCCTATTAATGCATGTTGTGAAAATGATGGGTTTGCATGTCAAATTTCCCAAAATTAAAGCATAGTGGCCGGCCATGCTATGGGTGGAAACATGTTGTAAACATGTTGTGTTAGTGTGTTATGTTAGAAAGAATAAAAAAAAGGGGTTAGGATTAAAGTAATGCAAAGGGAGGAGTGATAAAAAAAATTGTCTCATCCTTGCCCCCCCCCATTGCCGTGAATTGAAGAAAGAAAACAAGTTGTGTTCTTTGGTTCTTCTTGGCCGAATTGAAAGGAGGAAGAAAGGAGTGAAGCAATCGGTCATCTTAGGTCGATATTAAGGTAAGGAAGTTGATACTAGTTCTTGAAATCCTAGTTGATATTGAGTGAGATATCAAGTTATTGTTGGTAACCCATGTTGAAATTGTGATTTTGGAATAAGTAAGGTTTTCGGCTATAGAGATTAATAAGGGTGATGGTTGTGCTTCATGCTAAATCTAGATGAACAATGGTAGTTTGCTTACATCTTGATATCTATGAGTTCCTTTCTTGGTTCTACCTTAGATCCATGAAGTATATTTTTATTTGGTGTTGTTGGAGGTATCGGCCATGGTATATCCATGAGTATGATTTATGCTTATTACATGGTAGGTAAGATTTGTGTTTTGGATATATGTTTATATTTGGTTAATGATTTATTCTTGTGAAGTATAAATTTGTAACATGAATTGAGTTGGAAGTTATTATAATGTACTTGTGCATTCGGGTATATGATGAAAATATATGAGGTGGTTATAATCAACTTTGTGATTCGGCTCTTGCACATATATATATTTGCACATGATGTATTGGTATGACATATATATTATCTCAAGGTATATATTTATATATGATGGTGTTTCAGTTATGGAGTAAATGATGGATGCGTATTGAGTTATAATATGTAATGCATTAGTTAGTAAAATGTATGCCATTTATGTGTGGTATTAAGTATATAATTGGCCTCAACATAGACATGCATATTCGGCCACATGAGATGGATTGGTGTTTCATGTATTCGGTTAGAGGCAAGCATATTGATGCTTTTATCTTGGCTTAGATAATCGGCTAAAAGAGAGTGTGGGCTAATATGTTGAGTTTGATTCATGATTTCATACATATGTGACTTTAATGTCTAATGAATATATATGGGCTAAGTACCTTGAGTTCCTCTTTTCGATGCTCAAATGATTAAATCAACTTATTTGTTAAATTAAGCTCAAGAGCAAAGGGGAACTAAATCCGATAAAGGGAAGGAAAAAATGATCGAATAGCCATCGAAATCGTTCGACAACATCCGAGGTAAGTTTTCGAGTAACGAGACTTAGTTACGATTTAATTAAGTCACGACGTATGAGCATAACAAATATACAGTAATATGATGATTCTACTTGAATTATATGTTGAGTTAATTAGTCTATACGTATGAGGGTAGCCGTATGTGCATAGAGATCGTGTCATAAAGCAAACTAAACCATGCTGTTTGTATGTGGCTAGTGAGCCGAAAAAGGGATTGCTTAATACGTGACTTGTGTTTGAACTCTAATTATGAAAATGAAATATAGATGTGTCATGATTTATTGATATGTGCATGAATATTTGGATGATAACCGGGCTAAGTCCCGAAGGCATTTGCGCTAGTGACTAGTTCCGGGCTAAGTCCCGAAGGCATTTGTGTGAGTTACTATATCCGGGCTAAGTCCCGAAGGCATTTGTGCGAGTTACTATATCCGGGCTAAGTCCCGAAGGCATTGATGCGAGTTACTATATCCGAGCTATGTCCCGAAGGCATTCGAGTGAGTAGCTATATCCGGTTAAATCCCGAAGGTACTTGGCTTGGGAATGAGCGACCTTGCTGTAATAGTTTCAATTAATACGCTCGTAAAATCCCAGCGATGAGGTATGTTTCGTATATGCATTGAATTAGTTGATCCCTTACAAATAGTATTCGCTCAGTCGATAAATGAGCTACCGGCCTTTGGCTAAGTTGATCTTTTGTGTATAAATATAAGGGTTGGTAATGTGAAGTAAGTATGACATTGAGAATTTGTGCATATGAAATTATCCGTTTAGCCATATGAATGCTACACTTTAGTTGTGTCAAATTTTATGTCTCAAAACTTACTAAGCATTAAATGCTTACTCCGTTTCTTTGAATCTCTGTTTTATAGATTTGGGTTCGTCAGCTATCGGACTCGGGAGTGTCGAAGTCGAAGTCGCCCACACTATCAAAGCCCTTTGGTACATTTTTGGTTGAACTTTGAAATGGCATGTATAGGACTACCCTTTTTGATGTTGGTCATGTACCTTTCGGTATTGTACAAATTTGGATAGCCATGCAAAAATGGCTTATATATATTTTGAGCATAATGTTATAATCATCTTGTATGTATATGTTCATTAAGAGGCATGGAAATGTTTGGAAACGATTAGCCATTGGAATGGTTAATCATGATCATATTTTGTGCTATATATGCTAAAGGGCTAGTTGAATCATGGAAACTATGAAATAGGTAAAGTCTACCTTAAAGGCAGATGCTGACAGCAGCAGTGTTGTAAATTTAAAAAATCACTAAAAATAGTGGGAATGGAATTAAATAGTGAATAAATTATTTAATTGAACCTTGATGAATCCAATTTCATATGGAAGAAACGAAACGATCATATGAGTTGTATGTTAAGAGATATTTAGGTTTTCGCAAAACAGGGCCAGAACGGTTACTGGATTCCCTGTTCCGACTTTGGAAATTCATTATAAATTAACCAGAGATAATTAGAAGTCATTCCATATATTTATAGATTCCTTTTCGAGTCTAGTTTCTATAGAAACAAACGGCATCAGTATTGAAGCCCTGTACAGGGAGATATCCAAGTTGTAACGCATGAAGGTCAGTGTAGTCGAACCCTGAAACAGGGGAGATTTTAACTAATAAACTGTACTAATTGGCTCCACCAAAAGTTCTAGAAAAAAATTTGTAGATGGACATATGAGTCTAGTTTCAGGAAAAATTTACGGAACTGGTTTTCGAGTTTTGGAACTCGAGATATGATTTTTAAGGTGAAAGTGACGCAGTTAGCCAGCTCATCTGGAATTTTAAAATGGACTTGCAAATAAGTGAATTAAGTCTGTTAACCCCTCGTGTCCGACTCCGGAAAAGGTCTCGGGTACGGGGTGTTACAAGTTCTATGCGAATTTAACCTCATACGAGTTGATGGAAGTTCCATTTCATAGAATCAAGGTACCAATAACTTCAAATGCTATTAATGAGTTCTTTGAATTGCCTGATTTCGAAAACGATGATTATCCTTCCTTGATAAGCAATATAAAGCTTGAAAATTTGCAAGAAATTCTTGAGGAACTTACAGTTCTAGGTTCTAAGTGGATTGTGTCAAAGCAAGGAATCCACACTTGTCGAAGAGAATATTTGACACCACTCGCAAAGGTATGGTTCTATTTCATCCGTTTCAGCCTTATGCCTAGCTCACATGGGACTACAACTTCATTAGAGCGAATGGTCCTATTATACTCAATCTTAACTAGAAAGACCATTGATGTGGGAAAAATCATCCTGAGAGAGATGCGAAATTGTGCCGTTAGACGTTCTGGCCTAGCCTACTTTCCCTTTAAAATAACAATTTTGTGCTTGAATGCTAAAATTCTTGCAAATGTAAAGAAAACAGGCTATAACCAAGGCACAATCACAGATTGGGACCTTTACCGAACAACTAGAGATTCTGTTCTACAGTAGTGAATTGAAGAAAGTGGGGATTTCGAAGAAGAGGAAGAAGATCCCATAGAGATCGAACTAATGCAATCGACTGAAGTCCCTGATAAGGTGGAACCATTAGAGCCAGAAGTTGAACTTGATGATGAAACCTCAATGTTTAGAGCTCAACCGCCTAGCCCAGATCTTCGAGATGAGCTATCAAAGTTGATGGACATAATGTAGCATATGCAATGGCAGCAACAAGCTTACTAGAGATACTCAAAAATAAGGGATGACTCGATACGAAGTGCTCTTAAGAAAATTTACAATGACCCATTTATTTTTGTGCCTAAATTTCCAGATTTTATATTTGAACCATGAAGTCCATTATCGAAGAAGGAGCAAAGCGATTCATGCAAAGGCAATAATGATGGAACAAAAGATGAGTCAAATTCAAAAAGGTCTGCAAATAAATAAAAGAGGAGATCTTGACCTTATTTTATTTATGTTCTTAGGTTATTTTACGATTAGGTTTAATTAGCAATTTTTATTTTCGCATAATAAGAGAGGAAAATCATAAATAAAATTTGAACAAGTCGCAAAGTATAAAGTGTGGCAATAGGTATATACATGTCTAGGATTGGATCTAGAGAGAGCTTGGTACTTAAGCAGTCAATTTGACTCACCTCTTCTTTTCTAGAATCCTATCTGGTGTATAGTATCTATTCACTTTACACCATGAGGAAATTGTTCATCTTAAGTAGGGGGACCGAAAAATTGAATTTGAATTATTTCCACTTAGAATAAAATTTTCTTTTAATTATGATTAGGGTATATTTTGTTCAATAATTTGAAATTTTGTTAAGTATGCTAAACTTTAGTATAAATAAAGTTCTATTATTTCAATAAATTATTATGTTATCTTAATAATGATATGAATGTATTTCTAATAAAGCATACAAATCGTACCAGTAATTTTGAGTTCCTTACGAAAGTTAGGCATGTATGAAAGTTTAAGTCTTTAGAATTAACTTAGTAGTTTCTTGAGGCGAAATCCTAGGAAGCGTGGAACATTGAAAATGATTTAGACAACTTTTGTTTGGACCGTTTGAGCCTTTCAAGCCAACCATGATGAAATTTTTATCCTTTAAAACCCAACTTTGAGACTATATGGCCTAATTTTATTTGAACCCTTGCAAATTTAGTCATCACTTCTCTCTTAACTATCTTAAAATTGTCCCAAACATTAGATGTAATGACCCAAATTTTACAGTTATCGAAAAAGTGCATTTTCGGGTCTTTGTTTCTGAAAAATGGATTCGTAAATATTTATTAAAAATATTTATGAAGTTAAGTGAGTGGATAATTAAAGTTTAATTAAGTGAATTAGCTTTAATTAAAAGTGATTAGGAAAAAGGATTAAATTGAATATGATGTGAAAGTTTAATTATAGAATAAAGAAAAGTGAAGGGACTAAATAGGCAAATAAGCCAAAAAGGGGTGACAAATGTATGGTTAAATAAGTTAAATGTGTACAAATATAAATGGTACACATGTATTATACATGTGTATTTGCTTATTATATAAGTAAAATAATAATAATTAAAGTATATTATATTAATATTATTTTATATTAAATAAATAAAAGTTATGACAAGTGTAAGGTGATAAATGAATACATGTGTATTAATAAATATACACATGTATAAATAATAAATATTATAACAGTTTAATAATAAAAATAAAGAAATAAAAGAAATAAAAGAAATGAAAAAGAGAAACAAAGCAAACGAAATAGAGAAGAACAAGGGAGAAAGAAAGGAAAGAAAGAAAGAAAGGGAGAAAAGGGAAAATCAAGGTTTTGAAGCTTTAAACTTTAATAGGTAAGTTAATCAAGCCCTTCTTACTTAATTTTGATGTTTTAAAAGCCTTGGAACAAGGCTTTAAACTTTATTAGATTTCTAGATAATGTTCATGTTGAATAAAATGATGAATTAGGGATTAAATTGATAGAAATTTAAGTTAGAAGTGAGATAAGGATTGAATTGTAATGTAATTCATATGTTTTGAATAGTAGGGATTAAATTGAAAGAATTTCAAAATTATGGTTCTATGCTGAAATTAGAAAGCTGAAATTAGTTTAAAGTGAAAATTGAATGAAAATATTGAGTTAAATATGAAGGATAAAAGTTAGTCTCGGTTTAGGGACTAAATTGGAATTAAGGAAAAAGTTGGATAGAAATTAAAATATTTAATGTGAAAAAATTAATGATAGTGTATTAATAATATTTAATTAATTCCCGTAGCTAATGAAGTCTCGAAAAATCTCAGTTAAGCAAGGATAAGGTGAAGACAACGAGAATTAGCTCGGAAACCACGATTTGTATTTCTATAAATCGAATCTAATAATTATTTGTTGAATTTATTATTTATGTGAATGGTAAGTATTATTATCATTATTATCATTATTATTATTATTATTATTATTATTATTATTATTATTATGGTATTGAATTAAATAAAAATTCATGATTTATTAGTGATTGTTGATATTGAATAGAGTATGTGAATATTGAGTGGATTGATATGGAAAAATGTATTAAATTGGATTGAAACTAAATTACAAATGAAATTGAAAAGTTGAAAGTTTATTGAATACCCTATTAACTATATCGGGCTAGTCGGATATAGTTGGCATGCCATAGGATTGGAAGTGTTCAGGGATATTCCGACTGTTTGTCGATGAGACACTGTATGAGTCGACTATTGTGACCGTTTCGGATTCGTTCCGAAGAGGTACTCTCTACCTAACTGTGACTGTTACTGTTTCGGATTTGTTCCGATGAGGTACTTTGTGTACCGCTACTGTTACTGTTACTGTTACTATTACCCTTACGGTGTATTTCGACTTCGACCGATGAAACACTGTATACTATCCCCGGTGTGTGGGTTGGATCCGTGTATCCGTCCAGGTCCGAGTCATGTTAAAAGGGGTAATGAAAAGTATTAAAGACTGTCTGCTACTGAATAATTGACTGTTACAGAATAAACGAGTGATACTGAATAAATGAATATTACTGATTAACCGATTATTACTGTTGACTGACTGGTATTGAATGATAAAGATCAATTGGTTGTTACCAAAAAATATTGACTGTTATGGAAATGAAATAGTATAGAATATTGAATGAAAGGTGGATAATCAAGGATATCAAAGAATGAATGTTATTAATTTATTATTTATTGACTGTTATGTCTAAAAAGACTGCTTGATTGCATGACAGATGAAGATTACTGTATAGTAATGAAAGTATATTGAAGATCGATTAATAAGGTTTTAAAGCTAAATAATGAAGAGTAAATGGTTGAAGTATTAAGATTCTAAAGTAATGCTTAAAGTTCAAGAATATATGAATGTTGACTTCTAATGAAAGTAAATGTTATATTAATTGTTGAATGATGAAATGAAAGGTATAAATGGACAATGAAGGTAGACCGAATCAAATCGTAAGGTTTATATGTTATGAAATTAAGTAATATGACTGAAGCATAAAGACTATGAAGTTAAAGTTTAAAGCTCGAATGTATATATGAATGACGAGTATTATTATTTAGTGATTTACAAGTTTATTATGATTAATATATGACTTAAGTAAATGTTAAATTTCTTACACTATTCAGTAATTCTGTTTATAGAAATATCACTGAGTTTACACTCAGCGTACGATTTGTTCCGGTGCGCAAGTTAGGTTAAAGACAGATCGTCGAATCAGCATCTTAAGTCGATCTCAAACTCAAAAAGGTAAAGCATGTTAGTTATCTGTAATGGTAAGTACCTATGATTTCTTAAGTGTGTTATATTGGATTGTGATTGTAATAGTGAAATAAGTAAATTGATAATTGATAAGTGTTTAAAGTTAAGTATTAGATAATATATAAAATGCGTTTGGATTGATTTAATATTGGTATTTGTATTGGTTGTGGATTGAAATTTACAGGATTGGTAAATTTTTAAAATACAAGGTTCATTTTGAGTTCACATAGTCTGTCACATGGGCGTGTGCCTTGGTTGCCACGGCCGTGTCTTAAAGTCAGTTTAGTACACGGGTAGGCCACACGAACGTGTGCTGTGATCGTTTTAAAAAGTCAGTGTTGCACATGGGCTGAGGACACGGGCGTGTCCCAAGCCACACGAGCATGTTAATTTAGCCACACGGGCGTGTGGTACAGTTTTCAAAGAGGAAAATTTGAAATTGTACAAAAAATTTTCTAAGCCTCCGATAGAACCCCGATTGGATTTAAATGTATATAGTAAGCACTATGGGCCCATTAAGGATATAATAAATTCATATAAAGTAACATTATTCAAATATTTCCGTTTCAAGTGTTAAAGGACTGTAAAGACGGGTAATGCTCGTAATCCTGTTCCGGCGACGGGACGGGGTTAGGGGGTGTTACATTAGACTCAGTACTATTCGAAGTATTCTTTAAAAATAAGTTTGGGGGAATTGAAAATAAGTATCAAATGCTCTAAAATTTTAGCACATTCAGCAAAATGCTCGGAATATATAAAAAAAAAGAGCATGAGTTCTTAAAATAAGATGTACAAAAGAGCATGTCAAAACGAGGAAAGTTGATGTATTGAAGGTAATTATTTCGAAGGCCCGATGCAAGCTAAGTCTAGGGTTTAAAAGCCTAAATCTATCTATCTTTTACCTACCCTTAAGCCCGGCCATGTTACAACCTTGCTAAAGACCTATTGGTTCAAATGTTCCAATGCTACCTACATTAGTGGAGAGAAATTGCTACGTACAACATATGAAGATATAAGTTAAACTTAATGATTGCAGCTTAATCTTGAATAAAGGGAATAAAATTACATTGGTAAGGTTTAACATGACTTTATTAGGAAGCATTTAGTCTAATTTTTGCTATCACAATAGTTGTTGAGATTAATTTGAATGATATGTATACTTAAGTAGCATAACTATCAAATTTCTTGTCTTTGAGCATAGATAAATTAAATTCATAATTTTGAGAAAATTGTTGTTCTGAAGGAATTTTTAAAAGGTGTTTTTGAGAAATTCTGTTCAAAATTTGTGCATTACTCGAGATGAGCAATTGGTTTTTACACACTTTTTCATACCCTTTTTAACTTGGATTCATGCGAATTCGGTTAAATTCTTGTCGAAAAATAATTAATTTTTATAAAATAATTAAAGTGCACTTAAAATATGAATATGTTGAAATTTAGTTAATTTTATAATTATTTTTGATGAATTTTGGTCATTTTCAACAGATTTGCACAGAGGGCGAAAAATTGCTTGTCAAACATTTCCAGAAGCACAAAATTGAGAAGTAATTTGAAGTATCAAGGCGAATTAATTTCCAGCCTAAGACAGTCCAATTATGTGAATTGATTCATAATATAATTAATTTTAATCTATACCCAATTTAATTTGGGCTAAATAAATTATTATTAATTAATTATAGAAAAAAATGGTCTAGTTGAACCAAACCGATTGAACTAAATCGGCCAAGGATTGGGCAGCCCAAAACCGTCCATATGCTGACCAAATCAGCTTATTAGCTGATTAATCTTGCAAAGAAGCCACTGAAGACTTGTCATTGCATTCAAGCCCCTCCACAATTGGTGGCATTATGGATTTGCCCCAAGCCATATTTAGTAAAGTTAAAGCCATCAACTTTGCCACATAGATGGACGGCCAAGGGATGGCTCTTTGGCTGCTATTTTTAGCAAATTTTAGCTGCCACATTCAACTATAAAAACCCCCCTTGGCTGATCATTCAAAGCACACCTCAATTCATTCACATCTCTTCTCTCTTATCTCACTTTCTCCTCTCATTTCCCCATTTCAAGTCCCTTGCTCTTGTGCCGATTTCTCCCCTTGGGAAAGGGTTATTCTTCAGACATTTTGGAGCAACATTGAAGTGTTCATGGCAGCCTTGATGGCGAGGACAACAAAGAACGAAGAACAAAGCAACTTTGTCAAAGCCTCAGAAAAACACCAGATTTGATTCTTGTTCCCTATCTCTTTAATTTTTGTTGTTGTTATGATGAACATATCTATGAATATTTATGTTGTTGGAATGGTTAATTTAATCAGCTTAGCTTGAACTTAATTCGTGTCGGTTTGATTACATTTGATCTGCTTAAATTATTAAAATCGTGTTTATGCTGTTATAGGCCTTGGTAAAATGCTTGATTAAGTAAAATCATGCCTAAGTTATTCTTGCATAACAATTGTGAGGTAGTTAATGAATTAATTATTTAAACGGATTGAAATTGTAATTAATGAACACAATACTTAATCAGTGCACGTTTATTTTTCTAAGGTAGCTGAAGGTTAAATTAGCAATGTCTCTGGCGATACACTTGCCTTGCATAACTTGCACGATTATTGTGATTAAACTATTTCAAGGTAAGAATACCTTGTTACCTCACATAGTCTTTTATGTGCTTATTAGATTTCATTAATCGTTTGAATTTACATAGGGATATGCAAGAGATTAGTTCAATTTAATGAGTATGTATGTGCCATAACATGTTTGCTTATTAAAATTTGCTTAATCGTTTGAATTAACATAGGGATATGTTAAGAGATGAATGGACTTGTGTAGATGAATATGTTCATAAGTTAGCAAATTACCGAGTTGTCATGAATTTATTTGTAACAGCATAAGCATGAGTTTAGTAATTCTAAGTTAAAGAAATGTAATTAAATCAACACAATTATGTCATCTTGATTAAATCATATTTTGAGATCATGCATTAGAACTTTTATTTTTATTTAGTTTAAAATCTTATATTTTTTTAATCGCCCTTTTCAAAACAATATATTGTTCTTCACTAAAGTGTTTTAAATAGCATTCATAAATAATTCTCTTTGCAGTCCTTGTGGGTACGATAACTCGACATTTACTTGTCACTTTATTACTTGTTGCGATTGTGTACACTTGCACATTTACGTCATTCTAGAAAGCTTGAAGTTTTTGTGGTTTGATGATGAAATATAAATTTTTGTTGATAGATTATTATGTTTAATTAAGTGATTTTTGATAAAAAAATGTGTATTAAGTACTAAATTGAGAAATTTTTAAATTGAGAGGTTAAAATGTGAAATAAATAAAATTAATGGGCTGCTAGGGAACTAAGGTAAATTCGGCCTAATATGGGTTTGATGAGATTTAGTGTATTTTGTGTTATTTTGAAATAGGATTGATTTGTGATTTACGTGTAAGACCATGTCTGGGACATTTGCATCGTATTTGATTTCGTGTAAGACCACGTTTGGGACGTTGGCATCGGATTATGATTTTCGTGTAAGACCCTGTCTGGGACAGTGACATCGATATTTGATTACATGTAAGACCATGTCTAGGACGTTGGCATTGTACGAGTTTACGAGTTATCCAAGTATCGTTATTGATTCAGAACGATTCAACAGGCATTCCCAGAAAATAAATGATTAAATGAAAGACATTCCAATTCAGGTACGTTGAAATGTATACAATATTTGAAAACGAAAGGTAAGTATATATGTGCAAAGAATGTTATGTGATGTATATGGAAATTGATACGTGATATTTGCGACAAGTTTGAAATATTTATAACTAATCGCTCTTGAAACTAACTATTATTACGATGAAGGCAAGTGTATCTATCAAACAGTAGTATAGCTTTAGCAAGACTGGATTGTCGAACCCAAAGGAACCAAGAGTACTAGTAATTACTTTTTTTTTATTATCTAGACTAAAAATTAAGGAATTTGTTTATCTAAACTAATTAACTAAACTAAGAGTGCACAGAGAGAAATTGGGGAAAAGCTTTTGGGAAAATTAGATTGATTAAGACAATACCCAAGGAAAAATCCACCTAGACTTCACTTGTTATTTGACTCTAAATCAGACGATTTATTCATTTGACTTGATTCGTAGAAATCCCTAAGTTATATTATTATCTCTCTCGAGACTAATAACGTCTAACCCTAGGTTGATTAATTGAAATCTATTTCTAATTAACACCTAGTGTTGCATTAACTCGATCTATGGATCCCCTTATTAGGTTTCACCCTAATCTGGCAAAATCTTATCACCCTATCTCTAGGCGTGCAATCAGCTCCGCTTAATTATGACAAATTTACTCTTAGACAGGGTCTATTCCTCCTCTGAATAAGAGCATTAACTCGAATCAATATCCTGGAATATTAAAACAAGAACTAAGAACACATAATTAAGAACAAGTCAAATATTTATCATACAATATAGATAATAATAACAAGATCCATCTTAGGTTTCATTCCCCTTAGGTATTTAGGGGGTTTAGTTCATAATTATAGGAGAAAACATCTCAGAAGAATAATGAATACAAAACATAAAGAAAACCCAAAACCCCTGAATGGAAATTAAAGGGAGATCTTCAGTCTTGATGATGAATCCAGCCTCTGAGATGGACCAATTGGCTTCCCTTGAGTAATTCCTTGCCTCCTACTCTGTGTCCCCCTTCTAAGTGCCTTCTCAGGTGTTTAAATGGGCTTTAGAATGCCTCAGAGCCCTCAAAATTGGCCATTTCCGAATAGGGTTATACTTGGGCTCAACAGGGACACGCCAGTGTGCGATTACTCCAGCCCATGGTCAAGGCTGTTGAATAGGTACGGGCGTGCAGTCTACCCATGTAAGTCGTGCTTCGATCCTGTCAAAGAGACACGGATGTGTGACACGCCCGTGTGAGGAAGTCCAAGCCGTGTTGATTTTCTATGTGGGTCCATTTTCTCCGTTTTCGGCCCGTTTCTCGCTCTTTTCACTCTCCTATGCTCACCTAAGTAAAAAACTTGAAATTAAAGAATTAGGAGCATCGAATTCACCAAATCTAAGGAGAAACCATCCATAAATGTGCTAAGCATGGGATAAAAACATGTATAAATTACGGTTTATCAAATATCCCCACACTTAAGCGTTTGCTTGTCCTCAAGCAAAATCTCCAACTCACAATAAAAATAAATTCTTCTTAATTTATAATCCCTATCAATAATATCTCAAAATAATCCATAAGTATTCATACACTAAACATTGAACTAAAAGTACAACAAAGTTTCAAACATTCCAAGTTAAGCATTTTATCACGAAAACATAGGTGTCTCCCCTTATCTAAGTGATTAACTTTGATCAAAATATCATAGAGTTTAACATCCTCACTAAAGATTCACTCAAATCACTCAAGGTGTTTAAGGACATCAATTAAAGCACTCATTAATCAATATTAAAAGCTATTGCCATAGGCTTGCTTGAAAATCATATCTCCACCACTATATATTGAGCTGATACATCAATCAACAAGGCCTTTTAGAGGGTTGTAATGTGGCTTTGGTTAGGGGTGTGGTCACAAGCTAAAAGAAAAGGTTAGAATCGAGATTGAATTGGAAAATTACCTAGCTAGAAAAATGACTAGTCATTAGTTGAATACAAGTGAGCTTCATCTCAGAATATGGAATTAACACTCAAGCTCAAAAAGATGAATTACTACTAATATGTGTTGAAGTTTATAAATATATATATATTTTAAGAACAGGTCAAATACATAAAAGAATAAAACATAGCTAAGCAATTAGTTCAAATCAAATCTCGACAAAAATAGGGATCAGATTAGGGGATTTCAACAATAATGGGTTATGGGTTAATATTGAGGGCAAATCAATTAATGGTTTGTTAGGCTCAAAGGGGTTCACTAAGGGTTAATTATGAAGGTAGGCTTTTATGGAGTGAGTAGGTTAAACCTAAGTGCCTTTTATCATTTTGACATATCAAATCAAATGGTGTGGTCTTAACATGCATAATCAAGCAAGTTCTAGAATAAAAAATCAATATTGACGCACTCATAATAAAAGTGAGCATGAAAGAAATAAAATATGCTCTAAAGGCTCAAGATCTCACAAAAATTATGGCTTTTTCATGTTTAAACTTATGAATTTCAACTCACGGTAATACCTAAACTTAGGGAAACAACCTAAAAGTTTATAATTCTTCAAAAATCAACTTATCATGATTGATTCCCTAATGTCTTAAAGTTTAAACAATCAATGCATAAATGCGTATGCTTTAATTCAAGACATATCAATAAAAATCATAAATTAATTAAAATTCATTCTAATAGTGATATGAGTGATTCACGTGAGAATAAGAAAAAATTCAGGGATTTTTAATGATGATATGAAAGACACCCCCACACTTAAGATATACATTGCCCTCAATGTACAAAGATAGATATATTGAAAAATATACATAAAAAAGCATAAGATAGGAAGAGAAGTGAAACTTCCTAAATGATGAATGAACTCCTTGAATTAGAGTTATGGAGAATAATCGACCAAGGCAATGATGAGAGTGGAAGAGGATACTTTGATGGTGGTAGAGGTTCATTAGTCCATAAGTCCTTTTCCATTAGAGTTTTTAGTTCCTATTTGATGATGAGCTTTGGAGCTCTTTATGACTGTGATAAAATCAGGAACCCTTTAGGAAATATCATGGAGCATAATTACTAGTAATGAAATAGCCGAAAATAAAAATTGTAAAAACTCAAGATAAAATAATATTAAAAGGAAATAAAAAGTAATTTCAAAATATAAAGATAAAAATAAAATAAATAATGGGTGTTTATAGAGAAATTGGGGCACACGACCGTGGGGCACACCCGTGTGCCTTCATTTCAGCCTGTGCATTTTTTAGTTTTCGAAATTGGGCGCATTGGTGTACACGGCCATGTTGCACGGTCGTGTCAATCTTCATTCACTTCTCTCACGCCCGTGTTATTTTGACAGGCTCGACCACGATCGGTGGGCATGACCATTTCGCTCGTCTGTGTTAATTTGGCAGAATTTCCCACGGCCATGTCGCACGGCCATGGCAGATTTATCGGATTCTGTGTTGGGAAAACATTTTTCTCTATTTGCACACAACCGTATCGCACGGCCGTGTTGCATCCTGTGGTATGTGCACGGCCTACGGAACGCCCGTATACCTGGCCGTGTTGTTCTGAAAATCTTGTATTTAGTGACTCAGTTAGGGAATTAAATGTTAAAGACTAAAATTTAAAGAAGTTAACACCGTTACTGCTTGGGGTGCCTCCTGAGAAGCACTTGTTTATAGTATAAGCTGGACTCTACCTCTCTGGTGTGTGATCATGGTGGCTCGAGGAGTTTACACTCCTCATCCCTACTATCAGCTTTATCAAAATAAGGTTTAAGACGAGTATTGTTTACTTTAAAAGTGCCAAATTTGGGATGAATTACCTCAACTGTACCATATGGGAAAATACTGAGTACCATGAGAGGAATACTTTCGTTATGTTCAGAAGTGGCACTGCGAGGGTCTGTTGCATCTACTAGTACTTTATCTCCAACCTTAAGTTGATTTGGTGCGTCATTGAGCTCGTCATGGCATGGTTTTGGTTTATCATGTGTCCTTGGTCTATGTGTCCGCCATTCATCCAGTTCCTCGATTTGTAGCCTTCTTTCTTCATAGATAGGTCATTTGTTGTTGTTTGAACACAGCTCATATGAATTCTTCGAAACTGTTTCCTGCACAAAGGGTTTCACCACATGATCAGTACTAGTAAAATGATTTATACAACCACCTTCAATTTTTGATTTGTTACTCGAATTACGAGCTTTAAGGGTGATTGTTTCATCTCCCACACGAAGTGTGAGTTCACCTGTACCAACATCAATAATAGTTCTAGCAGTCGCTAAAAAGGGTCGTCCTAAAATTAAAGGTGTGTTACTTTCCTCTTCCATGTCTAGAACAACAAAGTCTATTGGGTAAATAAATTTATCGATCTTAACAAGAACATCTTCAATGATACCCCTAGAAAATCTAATGGTTTTATTAGCCAATAGAATGCTCATCCTAGTTTGTTTGGGTTTCCCAAGACCTAGTTGTTTAAACATTTTATAAGGCATAACATTAATGCTTGGCCCTAAGTCAGCCAATGCATTATAAACATCTAAACTACCAATTAAACAAGGAATCGTAAAACTCCCTGGATCTTTCAATTTTTTGGGTAGCTTATTCTGTAATATGGCTGAGAAAATTGCATTCAACTCCACATGCAATGCCTTATCCAACTTTCATTTGTTTGCTAGAAGCTCTCTTAGAAATTTGACTGTATCTGTGAGAGAGTTTCGATAAACGGTAAGTTAATATGTAATTTCTTTAATAGTTTAAGGAGTTTACCAAATTGTTCATATGTACGGTCTTTCCTTGTCGCATTGGGGTATGACACCTGTGGTTTGTACTCTTTACTTACCGTTTTCTGGTCATTGTGGTCCACCTCACCCTTACCTTTACTTACCATAGTTTCTTGCCTTGATTCTGGTTCAGGTGCAACTAACCCTTCCTTGTCATGAATGGTAATTGTATTGAGTTGTTCCCTTGGGTTAAATTCCATGTTACTCGACAAACTACCTTCTGGTCATTCAGAAATCAGTTTGGCGAGTTGGCCTATCTAAGTTTCGAGCCCTTGGATTGACACTTGTTTATTCTTAAGGGATGTCTCAGTATTCTAAAAATGAGTTTCTGACACCGAGATGAATTTTGTTAGCATCTCCTTAAGGTTCAGCTTTTTCTCTTATTGGTAGGGTGGTTGTTGGAAGCCTGGAGGTGTTGGTCTCTGATTCCCTTGGCCTTTCCATGAGAAATTTGGGTGGTTCTTCCAGCCTGCATTGTAACTATTACGATAAGGATTATTTTGAGATCGAGGATTATTACCCATGTAATTTAAGTGCTCGTTCTCCATGTTGTGGCCATAAGGTGGGTATTCTAAATTGTTTGATCCACCTCCACTTGCTTCACACTGCATTACTGGGTGAACCTGTGAAAAACTAAGAAAACCATTAATTTTCTTATTCAAGAGTTCTACCTGATTAGAGAGCATGGTGACCGAATCGACGTTGTAAACGCTGACTGCTTTTGTTGGCTGTCCTCATGACTTGCCACTAATAAATGTTCAGTGACATCTCTTCTATAAATTCATAAGCATCTTCAGATGTTTTATTATTGATGGTTCTACCAGCGGCTACATCGATCATCTGTCGAGTCGAAGGATTCAGGCCATTATGAAACATTTGAACCTGTAGCCAAAGTGGTAACCCATGGTGAGGGCACCTTCTCAAAAGGTCATTGTATCTCTCCCATGCATCATAGAGTGTTTCTAAATCCATCTGCACAAAAAGAAGAGATATCATTACGTAATTTGGTTGTTTTAGCCGGAGAAAAATATTTTAATAAAAACTTTTCGGTCATTTGTTCCCAAGTAGTGATTGACCCTCGTGGTAACGAATTCAACCATTGTTTAGCTTTGTTTCTCAATGAAAAAGGGGATAACCAAAGGTGAATGGCGTCATCAGAAACGCCATTAATTTTAAATGTATCACATAGTTCTAAAAAGTTTGCCAAGTGAGCGTTGGGATCTTCGTCCTGCAAACCATCAAACTGAACAAATTATTGTATCATTTGAATTGTGTTAGGTTTTAGTTCAAAAGTATTTGCAGCTACAGTAGGTCTAACTATGCTCGATTCAGTTCCTGTTAAAGAAGGTTTAGGATAATCATACATAGTGCGTGGAGCAGGATTCTGATTAGCAGCAATCGTAGGAGGTAGTGGATTTTCTTGGTTTTCAGCCATCTCCTCGGTTGTGGTTGAAATATTGTCCTCTTGCTCTTCCTCTGTGTATCTTAAGCTTCGCCTTATTTCTCTTCGGTTTCTACGAACTATACGATCGATCTCACTATCAAACAGTAATGGTCCTGACGGGTTTCTTCTAGTCATACATTAAAAAAACCTGCCAGGAACGAAGAAAAGAAAAATTAGAAAAGAAAATAAAAATTTAAATTGCAAATAAAGTAGAATGGCTAAAGTAATAAAAATTGAGTGTTCGTAATATCCTAGTTCCCCGGCAACAGCGACAAAAACTTGATACATGATATTCGCGACAGGTTTTAAATATTTATAACTAATCGTTCTTGAAACTAACTATTATCACGATGAAGGCAAGTGTACCTATCGAACAATAGTATAGCTTTAGCAAGATCGAATTGTCGAACCCCAAAAGAACTAAGAGTACTAGTAATTACTTTCTTTTTATTATCTAGCCTAAAAATTAAGGGATTTGTTTATCTAAACTAATTAACTAAACTAAGAGTGCACAGAGAGAAATTGGGGAAAAGCTTTTGGGAAAATTCGATTGACTAAGACAATACCCAAGGAAAAATCCACCTAGACTTCACTTATTATTTGACTCTGAATCAGACAATTTATTCATTTGACTTAATCCGTAGAAATCCCTAAGTTATATTATTATCTCTCTCGAGACTAATAACGTCTAACCCTAGGTTGATTAATTGAAATCTATTTCTAATTAACACCTAGTGTTGCATTAACTCGATCTATGGATCCCCTTATTAGGTTTCACCCTAATCCGACAAAATCTTATCACCCTATCTCTAGGCGTGCAATCAACTCCATTTAATTATGAAAAATTTACTCTTAGACAGGGTCTATTCCTCCTCTGAATAAGAGCATTAACTTGAAGAATTAAGAACACGTAATTAAGAACAAGTCAAATATTTATCATACAATTCAGATAATAATAACAAGATTTGTCTTAGGTTTCATTCCCCTTAGGTATTTAGGGGGTTTAGTTCATAATTATGGAATAAAACATCTTAGAAGAATAATGAATACAAAACATAAAGAAAACCCAAAACTCCTAACTGGAAATTGAAGTAAGATCTTCAGTCTTGATGATGAATCTGGCCTCTGAGATGGACCAATCGGCTTCCCTTGAGTAATTCCTTTCCTCCTACTCTGCGTCCCCCTTCTAAGTTCCTCCTTAGGTGTTTAAATAGGCTTTAGAATGCCTCAGAGCCCTTAAAAATTTGTCTTTTCCGAATAGGGTTATACTTGGGCTCGACAGGGACACGCCTGTGTGCGATTACTGCAGCCCGTGGTCAAGGCTGTTGAATAGGCATAGGCATGTAGTCTACCCGTGTAAGTCATGCTTCAATCCTGTCAATGACACACGGTCGTGTGACACGCTCGTGTGAGGAAGTCCAGGCCGTGTTGATTTCCTATGTGGGTCCATTTTCTCCGTTTTTGGCCCATTTCTCGCTCTTTTTACTCTCTTATGCTCACCTAAGTATAAAACATGAAATTAAAGGATTAGGAGCATCGAATTCACCAAATGTAAGGAGAAACCATCCATAAATGTGCTAAGCATGGGATAAAAACATGTATAAATTATGGTTTATCAGAAATGAAATGTGAATATGTGTAAATGAAACATGAATAATGAATAAGATATGGTTTATAAAGTGGCATACGTGAAATTGTTAGATGTTATATGAAAGAAAGGTGAAATTGAGTATAAATGATGAAATGAGATTTAGCGAACCAGAGTCACTCTGGTGTAAAATAGGCAAATATGCCTCTTTCACGGCGAGACTGACTAGGTCGCTTACGATCCGTTGGCAGAGCTTTCCAAGTCGGTTCCCACGATATTCCCTGGTAAAGGGGGCGTGAGAGGGCTTGAGATAGGCACCGATTGGCTAGTTTACGTATTAACCCTCGTAGCCAATCTCTGACTTTTGTAAATTTTTTAATATATATATATGATTAGATGTGTTATTTCCATAATGTGTTCATTTGGTTATATGAAAGTGTAAATTGAATGACATAGGAGAATTGAGTTGAATAAGCTTGTGAAAGCTAAAGTTATTGAAGTAAGCAAATATAATATTGAATGATGATAATACGACATGAGAACATGTTATAACTTGGAAAAGTTGTATGAGATAGCATATCATGCATATGGCTTTGTAATGAAATTATTTGTTATGGTAAGTTTATTAAGATACGAGCTTACTAAGCTTTAAAGCTTACTCTGTGTGTTTTTCCTATGTCTATAGAGTTTCAGAGATTTTCTGGGGTTGGAAGTTGTTGGAGATGTCATCACACTATCCGGTTATCGTTTTGGTAAATTAAAGTTTTGAATTTTGGTTATGTGGCATGTATAGGCTAGTTATGATATAGTTGATTTTGGAAATAGTATATGTATACAGCCATGCGAAAATGGCTTGTTCATGATGCAAATGTTGGTATTTATATTCAGTCACATTATAAGCTTAATTTAAGAGGTATAATCCATGGTAAATATGTGGTGATGTTGGTTTCATGAATTTTGTTTTGAGTAATGATATGTATTGTTTATGATTAGCTTATTTTGGTAAACTTGATTCATAGTATGTCTTGCATTTATGGATTGATATAATTCAGTTTAAGTGAAGTAAATATGGTTGATAGATGTGATTAGGTTGTGGTCTATTATTGACTTGTTTTGGTTGTATAAGTTATCTTCTGAATTGATTTGGAAGTGGTAAATAATGAGAATGCTTTGTGGTCATAAGGTTATTTTATAATCTGTCGTGACATTAACTTAGCTAGTCGAATTGATGAGAAATGACTTGGATATGTATAGGTAATATTGACAAGTTGCTTAGCACATAAGCTTTGTATATTGGTTCAGCAATTAAGCTAGAAAATAGCTATTGGTAACATGGTAACTATGCACTTATATATAGATGGCATCTTAAGCATATTTGTCTATTTGGTAAGGTTGGCTAATAGTTCATGTATGGATGCTTGTTTAGCCATATGTTATGTTTTGTTTTGACTTAGTATTAAATGCACATATGACTAAGTTGTCTAAAATCTGTACTTGACTATTTTGTGGAGTGGGTTATGCCAAATATGCTAAAGGGCCATAAGCCATGTGATATGGATTATTCTGTTTGATATGTGCATGAATTGGAGTAATAAGTTCGACAATCAGCTTATGAAATATATGTAATGATATATGCTCGGTTATAAGTTAAGCATTAGATAGTCGTGATTCATTGGATATAATGTTTGAATATTACTTTGGGAAATGTATGAATGGCTGCCTATTAATTAGTTTGAAATGATTCATAATGAGATGGATTAGATATGAATGAGTAGGGGAAGAAATGTGGTTCAAATCAAGCCAAATTTTATACCACACGGTCTGGCCAAACGGGCGTGTGTGACTGCACGTGTGACCAAGTCAGTATGTATACCCTATTTTGCCATGGCCTAGACACATGGACGTGCCTAATGTCGTGTGAGGCACACGGACTATTCACACGGGCGTGTGACCTGCATAACTTTGAAATATGTTTAAGTTTTGAAAAAAATTGTATGTGTTCGGTTTGGTCCCGACCTCTTCCTAATGCATGTTTAAGGTCTCGTTGACCTAAGTAAGGGATTTTATGTTGATGTTTAACTATGATTTGTGGATAATATGTATGAATTGTTTGTAAAATGTTCCTGTAACACCCTTCACCCGTATCCAACTCCAGGACAGGGTTCGAGGCGTTACTGGACTTAAACATTCACAAACATACAAAACTGGGTTACCAAATTTCGCCTAAAATTAAAATACTTTTCAAGCACATCATATTGTCCCTTATACAGGCCTTCGAAGCCTATAACATACATCGGGGTGGTTCGAGACTAAATCGAGAACTTTCAAAAGTCTTTGGGCAACTTAACAATTTTCCAGCTTTGGAGAGTCACACACCTGTGTGGGTTGGGTCGTGTGGTCGCACACGTCCGTGTGGCTTGGGACACGCCCGTGTCCTCAGCCTGTGTAACTCTTTGTTTATGACGTCAGCAACCGTTTAAGGGCACACGGCCAAGGCACACACCCGTGGCCAGAGGCCATGTCCTCCACATGGCTAAGACACACGACCATGTCTCTACCCGTGTGGTCAAACTTAGGCCAATTTCCAAGCCTTTTTGTCATATTTTCATCTTAGGCTAATTTCCAAGCCTTTTTGTCATATTTACATACACACACATACATGATTTCAATGGCATTCATCATGTACATATGCCATATACTTCTCATACATAGTGAACAAGCACAATCACATAACCACATCACAAGACATTAACACATATCATGGATAAATAGGCTTACAAGCCAAAATCATTATAAGCCATATCTCATGGCTATAAACAAAAAATCAATATAAACCAATACCTTTGGCTAATCACAACAATAGTCAACATAGAAAAACTAAGTCCCTATACATGCCACTCATTTGAAAACATTTAACATACACATATCAATACTCCACGGATAATGGCTCGACAATGTGATACTGCCTCCAACTATCTCCAATCCCGAGCTGACCTGACAAAACTGAAAGAAATGGAAAGGAGGGAGAAAGCTTTACGCTTAGTAAGCTCGCATAAAAATAATAAGCAATGTGATAACATGTTATTTTCATTTTTTTCTATTTATTCAAATTCCAGCTAAGTTATTTTCCTGAGTCACAGTCATTAAATTATTTATATCCTGATCTATGGAAGTCCAAATTAAGATCCGTTAATTTTTCCAGAAACTAGACTCATATCTCTTCTTATCATAAAAGTTTTGGAATTTTTGGTCTAGCCAATAAGTACATTTTATTATTCAAAGTCTCCCCTATTTCACTGTTTGACAGCTTCGACCTTTCTTCACTAAAATTTATTTATCTCCTAGTACGAGACTCAGATAATGTTCCTGTCTCTTTCTCCTGAAAGTATACTCATTAAGGATTTCATTCATATGAATTTTAACTCATAATTATTTTTTAAAAATTTCTAGTTATTTTCCAAAGTTGAGATAGGGGAGTCTGGAATCACTCCGACTCTGTCTCACAAGAATTCAAATATCTCATGATACAAAATTCTTTTCGTTATGTGAAACTAGACTCATTAAGCTTTAATCTCATATTTTATTAAACTTCTAACTCAATTTCCACTATTTTTAGTGGATTTTCAAAGTCGGACCAATGCTGCTATCCAAATCTATTTTGGTACAATATAATGATCACTATCATAAGATCATTTCCAACTATCATGAACTTATCATTTCATGGATCCCTTACTCATTTTTTTACAATGGAGTTCAATATAAAAGTTATTATTTCTCATGGGCACACTTAGTCATACATTCCAAGTATAGGATAATTCCCTATCACATGCACTCAATCATCAAATTAGTCTCATGACAATGCACCATGTAAATTTGTCTTAGAAGAGCTCATCATTTATCATTTCATTGATATACATCATATTAATCCCATTGAGTTTCTAGGAAATTCTGATGGATTATCCATTTATCTTCAATTCATGAGAATGATCATTTCATGTATGCACTCCCGCGAACCTCACATCTTACGGCGGGATTACCAGTCCAGGCTAAATCCCTCGTATCGTAAACTCATAAGGTGGTGCCGGGATTACCAGTCCAGGCTAAATCCCTTATTGTGAAAAACACCCTTACTGAGTTCAGATTTGAATTGCCAGTCCAGGCTAAATTCAGACCCTAATTGGATTACCCGTCCGGGCTAAATCCTTTTCATAACTGAGATCAACGGATTACCTATCCGGGCTAAATCCTTTCTGCAACACATGCAAGATCTCAATTCGCTTGTAAATCATGGTTTATCCATTGAATTCCCTTTTTAACCTCAACTAAGACATTTTTCGACAAATCATTTTCAAAGATGCATTTCATGTAATTTCATGCCATCAATAAATGCACTTATCATGCACTCATAAATCATAGAATTAGGCATGTTAGGAGTTTACTTTAAGTTATCCAAAGCTACTTGTCGAAATCTCGTCAAGTAAAACCATGTAGCAATTCATACCACCCAGGTAATAGTAATTTAACACTCAATTCATGTAACAATAATTTGCCATTCAATTTCACATGACACAACAAGCATTACATTTTTCCATATCATACACACCATCCATCAACTTCTCTTAAACATATTAAATCATACAATTTATGCCATATCAATAGAGAATTACAATTCATGCACGATATTGCATTATTATTAACACATGAACTTACCTCGATCTAGAAACGGCAATTTACCATTTTAGTCCATAACCTTGTATTTTCTCGATTTAAGCCCGAATCTCAATTTCCTTGATCTATAATATCACATTTAGCCTACTAATTAGTCACATTATTCATATGGGTCCAAAAATCATATTTTCACAAATTTTCATTTTGACCCCTAAACTTTTGCATATTTGCACTTTTTCCCCAAGGCTCGGAAATTAAACTTCATCCTATTTTATTATGTTTTATGACATGATGATCATTTTTCCCTTCTATGGAAACATCAAATTCTCACTCTAACATGTACTTATGAACATTAGGTATTTTTACCGATTAATGCCATTTTACTCGTTTTCACGTAAAATCGCTTAGAAAAAGTTGTTTAAAACAATTTCAAGCTTTATATTCTACCATTAAACATAAAAATACATGCATATAATTCATGGGTAAATTTTTAAACACAAACCCTAGCTCAAATAAATGGTAGAAATAGCTAGAACATGTTACCGGGACTTCAAAAATGTAAAGAACATTAAATGGGGCTCGGGATCACTTACAAATGAGCTTGTAAAGCTTGAAAACCCTATCCATGGTTTTTTTCATGAGGAATTCATCCACAACGAAGAAGATGAGCAAATTTGGCTTATTTTGGCATTTTTAATTCATTTAATTACCAATTTACTAAAATGCCTTTAATGAAAAACTTTTAAAAACCTATCATACCATGTCCATTTTTGTCCACAAACTTAAAAATGGTCTAATTAATATTTAAGGACCTTTAATTTAAAAAATCATAACAATTAGACACTTCTAATATGTAGAACTCAACTTTTTCACTTTTTTACAATTTAGTCCTTTTGACAAAATTGAGTGCCTAAACGTCGAAATTTTCGAACGAAATTTTCACAAAATCATTCCATGAAATCTTAGACCATAAATATATAATAAAAATAAAATTTTCCTCATCAAATTTGTGGTCCGGAAACTACTATTCCGACTTGGCCCAAAATCAGGATGTTACAGTTCCGATATGTCCGATAATGCCTCTTAGCCCTAGTCCGTCGACGGATTCAGGTCAGGAGTGTTACAGTTCAATTTATCACTGACTCAACACCAAATCAAAAATTCCAAGCTCAAGTGTGGTGATATCTTATTTTGTAATGGCATGTACCTAGGGAGTCTTTTGTTGATTTGTTTATAAGGTGTTGTTATCTTAGTTGCTAGTGAAATGATGGTTAAATGTGTATATGGTTGTGGTTAAGGCTATGTTGGTATGTTAGCCTAGTTTATATTTTGGTATGTGATAATTTAAAGTTTGGTAGCTTAGCATAATGCTTGGTATGTGCTTAGCTTCAAATTTGGTAACTTTAGAAGTTGAAAGTTAGTTCAAATATGGTAAATGTGATATGAATTAAAGTCTTGAATGGTTGATGTGTTATTGATGTATTTGAACATTTAAAATGTGTACCAATGATGGTACATTGGTTAGGCATATTGAGTGATGAATTTGGTGTACTTTGGGCATGTTTAACGTGTTTTGAGTAGGTTAATCGATCGGTAATTGAGTTGTTTAGTGCCCAAGTAAGTAGGAAATGGTAAACTTGAGTTTTAAGGAACTTTTAGGTGCACACGGCCTGGCCACACAGGCATGTGACCCAAGTCACTAAGTTACACGGACTCAAACATGATTATGTGTCCCAACTTTGAGAGTCACACAGCCTGGGGTATTCCACACGGCTTGGCCACACAGGCATCTCTCCCTATTTCGATCGCTACACTACCTGAGACATAGGCGTGTGTCTCAACTGTGTGAGGCAAACGGCCTGGCCATACGAGTGTGTGACCCCTGTATCAGAATTTTTGTAATTATTTCCTAAACTTCTAGAATTGTTTCAAATTATTCATTGCATGTTTTTGAACCCATAGACTCGTAATAGGGGCTGTAATAGTAACTTTTACTCTGAATTCAAATGGATTAGCAAACCTATATTAGGTGCATTCAACTAATATTATCAAAGGTAAATTAAAAACATAATCCTAGTCGGAGTATGGATTAATACTCTGATGCTAATAATTGGAATAGCCTTGTATGTATCCTAATTCTGACATTCAATAAAGGATAAATAGTTATAAGAGTGTAGACAGTGAAAGAATAAGTTTAGCAATGTATAAATAGTGATAATAATGTAAACAGTGGAAAACCAAGTTTAGCATTGCATAGCATGAATTAGTATTCGATTGTATAATATTCTAGTATGATATAATTTGATTGTTGTGTCCTGCCCCTGTATATTACATTGTTAGTGGCTAGTTTATATGTTGATGATGATTGATTAATTGTTTGAAATGTTAGTAATGTATGTGACCCCAAATTTGACGACAGAGAAGGGTTAGGGTTGTTACAGTACAAGAAGGGTTATATATACGGGAGAAGCCTTATTCAGCAGATGAAATTCTTCTCCATTTTGATTATGTTTTCTTCTCAACAATATCATCCTCTTTAGTTGCTCTGAAGAAGAGAGGGTAAAGGAAAATGTTGAACAGGGTGCTGATCGTGAGGTTTAAGTTCAAGAAGTAGAGAATCTAGTAAGCTAGTAATCTTTCTTATCTTTCTGTACTCATGAATTAGAATAAGAAGGAGAGTCAAGATTCCTAATAAGTTTCTGTATACAGGTTTTGCGTTATAAGGTTTGAATACATTTGATTTAACCGATATGGTGTTATTGTTCTTAGCTTCCAGGACGATGAAGGCTTTGACATTTGGAAAAGCTCAACTAACAAGGATGAAGGAGTTCATGTGAGATTATGTACTCCATATTTTGGTATTATGTTGCTTGAACGATTTGTGTTAAGTCTGTCCTACATTATTTGATTCCACTATTGTGTGTGAGATAGTGATTAAGCATGTTGAGTATGCATAAAAATGTTTATGTATGATCGTTAGCTGTCATATAGGTGTGAACTGACATTTAAATAAGTGTCGTATTGTATGTTAAGTACTAAATGCATTTATTTGTGTGAATTGCGGGATTATGTTACATGTAGAGTACTGAGGGAATTACCTTGACAGGGTACATGAAGATAGGAAAAATTGGCATAATGGGGATATAGGCGGAATGTTATGGGTTTAAGGGAGTTTGGGAAACATCCTAGAATGGTAGGTTATGGCAGTATATGAAGTCCACTAGAACAGTAAACATGAGATTATATTGTGTAAGGCCATAGCCCAGCTATGGCAACATGTGATGTCATCCAGGACAAAGAACCAAGAGGCCCGTTCGGGCATAAAAAGAGAAGTCGCGATACGGTTCGTGAAACAAGCGGCAAGATAGAATGATCTTAGCATATCGAAGAACGTGGGCAAACAAGATAGTAAGAGAAATTGATAGATTTCGAAGATAAGAAAAGTTGGTAGAAGTGTCTAAGAATGCGGGTAAGCCTGTTAATAAGGTACTCATCAAGACTTTGATTATAAGAGGAATCGACTTAAGTGGTTTTAACGCGGTAGTGCTAATGGAAGGGATACCTTCTCGAAGTATCGATGTATCTGCCAATATAAGTTTGCCAACAATTAGTGGGTAAACAATCATCAGGTGTAATAAAGTGAGACGAGTAAGTAGATTCTAATCAGGTGTATCTGTTGGTACTAACAAAGGAAGAAGTCCGCTAAGGACAAATTAAGGAAGTGATAGTATGCGAAGGAGACCATTTGCATCTTGGTAGGATGGATTGAAATGGGAAAAGTCCTAAGGGACTATTTTACAAGCATGAATGTACTAAGAAAGAGGGGTGTGTAGTTGATCACGTCTCTCTCTCTCCATCCTTGCGAACAAATAGAGAAATATATGAAGATCAACAATCGGAAATTAAAATAAAATATCAAAATCGTGGCTTTACTGCAAGTGTAACAAGTCAGTTGTTATATTTGTACTGTTACAATGGAACACTAAAGTATTCCAAGGATCGAACCCAAGAGAATTAGCAATTTAGTGATTTCTATTCAAAAGTGCATGTAAGAAAGGAGTCTATCTAGCTACTCACTAATTGTTATAGTATGGCAAACCATTAAGTTGAGAGAAATTAAACTAATTAATAACCTAAAACAAAAAAAAAAGACTAAATTGTAAATAATGTAAAATATAAAACTACAAAATACGATAACAGACAGCAGTTGGTTGATTTCTATGTTGTTAATTAACCCTTAAATTAGGGATCTAAATCATTAGCACTCCTAAATTGGTTCCCTTTTACCTCTTAGTCTCCACTTTACCAACTTAGACAAATTAGTTTCGTTTATCTTTCTATCTCACTAGCTAACTCGGGACTAATGAATTGGTGCCAAATAAGATTACCTCTCAGTCTCTCTTATCTTGATATTCCCTTAGGGTCATCAATCCTATTTTTTGAAGTCTATTGGTTTAGTCCAATTTTACGATTTAGTCCCCGAACCCAAAAACTAACCAAACAACATTTTCATCAACCAACCACTTAAGGTTTAGTTACCTATTACCATATTAAAGCTAATAAACATGAATGAAACACCTATGGAAAACATTAACAAAAAATTGAACAAAAAGATAAAAGCTTTGATTTTTAACTTAATAAACTTAAACAAAAAGCAATTAACACAAGGATAAAGAAACTAGAACAATATAGATGAGATTTTTAATAGATGAAAATAAAGAAAACTAAAATAACATTAATTCAAATATGAAAGAGTGATTACAACTAAGTTTAAAGTCTTTAACATGTAAATAAAACTAAGCTACAACAAAAATGAACTTAACTAACAATTATGAAACTAATTAAAACCAAAAAGCAACATAAATTAAAACCTTAAAACTATAAAGAAAAAAATTACCCTACTTTTAAGCTAAAAGATAAAGGAAACCTTAAAACTAAGGAGCTTTTTAACTTAAACTAAAGCCTTCTTTTCTCATATAATTTTTGGCTTTTTAAATAATCTAATCTGACTCCAAAATGTTGTCAAAAATGCCCCTTTTCGTCTTTTATTTGATTAGTGCTTCGAGTGGACAAAGACTGTTGTTCATGTCATTTTTTGTCTCTATACGACAAGGATATCGTGATATCGAGAGGTGGGTATCATGACATCTTCGACAGTCTACTCAGGGGGTCTTTGATGGTGGATGTTGTGATACCCAAGGGTGGGTATGGTGACACCACTGTAGGTGGTTCTCATTCCTCTTCATTTCAAGTCTGTCGGAGGTGTTGCGGCAACCATGCTTCAATATTGCGATACCTTTGTCCTTGGTGAATTTTTTTCACACGTTTGGGCCTCCGATGACTCCCTACAACACTTAATCAACCATGAAGTTCTCGATGGCACATTTGACCATCTCGGGTCTAAAAAAAATAACGTAAAATGGGCACAAAGTGCATGAAGAGCTTATTAAGGCTAAAGAAGAAAAATTAAATGAAAACTGTGAAAAAGACATTAAAATTACTCGAGAAAAAGTTCATTAAGTATAACGAGAAACCTAGTTTGACATATCAAATTACATACAGCATATCAAACTCCCCCACACTTAATTTTTTGCTTGTCCTCAAGCAAACACGCAAAACATGCAAAATGAAATAAGACCCTTGAACAATGAACTTATTTGACAATTGATAAATGGGCATGCCCTATGTACCAAGTTCCTTTATTGTACAACTCAAAGTTGATGCATTGCAAACTCCTAGCTTTGTGAGCAAATTGTCTTAGTTAAAAAGGTTACAGAACAAACAAAAGTAGAGGTAGTTTACGAAAATCTAATTTCACATTATTCTATCACAATAAGACATGAAGATATGATGTATCTATGTACAAAAGAAATTGACTTATTCATTTACAATAAGTTTCCACAAGTTTCAGTATATACACAAAGACAATAAGGTCACATAGGCTTAGTGGCTTGTACGTTCTGAGGCTTAGGTTAGTGCGGATTTAACAAAAGGTAAGCTCAAAACGGTTCAAGCAATATGAACAGTATAACACACGACATTTTTCCTAATCCCCCCTAAATGTTCCTTCTCTCACTTTCATTATCTCTCCAATAATGTGAAAGAGAAGGGTCGATTTTAGCTCATTTTTGTACATTATGATTTAATATTTACAGATTTGATTTACGAAGATGGGGTCCCGAAATTGCTATTTTCAGTACCACTGAAAATCAGGTCGTTACACAAGAAGTAGGCTTAAACATCTCAGTGAGACCCCCATTCCATAATTGTAACACCCCTTACCCATGTCTTACGTCGGCACAGGGTACAAGGCATTACCGGACTTAAATACAATCAATCATGTAAAAATTAGCCATAAAATTTGAATTCTATTTAAAAACTTTCACACATATGCTTACCATCCCTTATATGGGGCTACGGGGCCCAAACGGGAGCAAATCGTAAACATATGAAACTTTTGCAACACTTAGAAAATTTTCACACTTTAGAGAGTCACACGCCCATGTGGGTTGACCGTGTGGATTTCACACGCCCGTGTGGCTTGGACACGCCCGTGTCTTCAGCCCACGTAACTCTCTGTTTATGACATCAACAAAAATTTAGAGTCACGGGGCCAAGTCACACACCCGTGTGCTAAGGCCATGTCCCCCACATGGCTGAGACACAACCGTGTCTCTGTCCGTGTGGTTAACACTTAGGCTATTTTCCAAGCCCTTATGTTACCCTTAATCCTTCACATCTTTATGCATACTAAGGACACATATCATGACATCATTTTAATGATTTAGCATCTCATATTAAGACACATTCATAACATTAATGCCAGCCATATATGGCCAACAAGCATAACCACACCACCTCATCACAAGCATTAGAACATAGCATAGATAGATAGGTTCACAAACTATAATCAAAATAAGACACACCTCTTGGCCATATACAAATAACTCAATATAAGCCAATGCATTTGGCTAATTATAATAACACATAACATAAAGATAAGTCCCTATACATGCCACTCACTTAAAAATGTTTAACGAATCAATATTACAAAGGTGATGGCTTGATAGTGTATTGCTACCTCCGACGATCTCCAGTCCCGAGCTAACCTGACAACACTAAAGAAAAGGAAAGGAAGGGAGTAAGCTTTATAGCCTAGTAAGACTGTATGAAAGATAATAAGCAATTATCAACTTGCTCCTCCAGGTAATACAACCATATTTGCACTTTTACTTATGCTCAGGTCAAGTTATTTTCTCGATTCACAGTCACTAAATTATTTATATCTGGAGACACAGAACTTCAAATTAAGATCCGATAATTTTTCCAGAAACTAAACTCACATATATTCGTACCATAAAATTTTCAGAATTTTTGGTTCAGCCAATTAGTACAATTTATTCTTTAAAGTTACCCCTGTTTTGTTGTCTGATAGTTCCGACCCCTCTTCACTAAAAATTAGTTATCTCCTCATGTAGGATTCGAATGATGTACCCATTCATTTATTTCGAAAATAGACACATAAATAATCTAATAATATAAATTATAACCAATAATTATTTTTTTACAATTTTTAAAGATTTTGTCAAATAAGAATAGGGGATTTCGAAATCATTCTAAATCTATTTCACACAAATTCAAATAAGTCATAATATGAAATTCTTTTGCTTACCCCGTGTCCTTTATTATAAACTAGACTCGATTATCTTTAATTTCATATTTTATTCAATCTCTAACCCTTTTTCCACTATTTTTGGTGTATTTTCCAAGTTGGACTACTGCAGCTATCCCAAAACTGTTTAGTGTAAAATAATGGTAACTAAGCTTATAACACCTTTACAAACCATTTTAGACATCATGGTGAAAATACATATTGGCACATCATAAGCAGAGAACCATAATCACAAGGTCATCAATATTTCATTCTCATAGGCATAGCTTACTTATTTGTATCCTTACTAAAGTTGCATCATTTCATGATCGTAATAGCATTTGAGCTTCGAGTACATACCTATACCTTTTCGACATGCTCACAACATTTCATAGTTTGTTCCTAATACATAAATGGACATGAGCACAAATTACTCATCACTATAAAATACAATTCATATATCATATATCGAGCTCACATATCATACATTTCAAGTAGGTACCTGTACCACTCACAACATGGTCATAACCTTTCTCATTTAGTTTAAACTATAAATCTTTCTGTTGAACCGTTCGGAATACTAAAGGATATTCGATAAGCCTCAAACATAGGGTAGAATGCCGATGCCATGTCCCAAACATGGTCTTACACTGGCTCATCCATTAAGTCGATGGCATGTCCCAGAATGGTCTTACACTGACTATCGTAATCGAGGTCGACGCCATGTTCCAGACATGGTCTTACACTGGCTCTCACATATCTGTGTTGATGCCATGTCCCAGATATGGCCTTACACTAACACATCTCATAGCCGATGCCATGTCCCAGACATGGTCTTACACTAGCTTACATCTCGAGGCTAATGCATGTCCCAGACATGTCATACACTAGCTCTTGTCTCAATGCCGATGTCATGTCCCAGACATGGTCTTACACTAGCTCTCATAATGTGGCCGATGCATGTCCCAGACATGTCTTACACTAGCACACAAATAACCCAAATGTCATGGCATGAATATCCGATTTATTCCTAAGGTTCAACTAGGAGTTTCTACTACATCAATTCACATCATGCATATTCATATTCACAATCAACCAATTTATGTTATATCAAGTCATTCTCACATGATAACAATGTAGTTGCATTATTTACACACAACTTACTCGTTTTAATGATATCATATTCCATCAAATTTCCAATGTATTCAATCATCACCCAAATGTTATTAACATTTGGCATCACTTTCTCATATACAATATCATCAACATATAATTCAATACAATGATAGCAAGATAGATTTCAAGTATATTAACAATAACATGGATATCATGCTTATTTAATCACACGGACTTACCTCGGTGTGAAACGCCGAAATAAGTCAATTACTCGATTATCTTGCTTTTCCCCCGATCTAATTTCGAATTTCATCTTCCTTGATCTATAACAACACATTTAATTTATTTATTCATCATGCTACTCAAATTAGCCCAATTTCACATTTTTGGAAAAATTACATTTTTACCCCTATACTTTGTCATATTTACACTTTTGCCTCTAGGCTCGTAAAATGAAATGTGTTCAATTTTTTTACTACCCATGCATAGCCAAACCTTTTTCATGCTTATAGCAGCCCACATTTTCCATTATTTCACACATTTACCCACTATTTTACAACTTTTACAAAGTGGCCCATTTTAGGTGTTTTCATGAAAATCATTTAATAAAAATTGTTTATTTAACAACCAATATTCATTTCCTTCCATAAAAATGCAGCAAAAAACATGAATATTCTCATGGAAAACCCTATACTTTCAACCATTTTGCAAAATAGTCCCCCATTAGTTAGCTTATACTACAAGGGTCTCAAAATTACAAAAATTATCAAGAAAGACCCTAAAATCACTTACTTTCAAGGTTCTAAAGTTGCTGAAAATTTCAAGCTCCCATGGCTATTTTTCTTAGAGAAAATCAGTGGAGAGAAGAAGATGGGAAAAAAAAGATGATAACTAGGCTTTTTATTTTTATTTTTTATTCATTAGTCAAATTTTGTCACCTAATGCCAACTAACCATTGTCTTTTCATGATTTTTGTCTCCATATTCAGCCACCACATTAATATTTGTCTATTTTCTTAATAAGGACCTCTATTTTAATGTTCCATAGCTAATTAACACCTTTAGCTAATAGAACAAAACTTTTATACTTTATGCAATTTAGTCCTTTTTTTCAAAATTAAGCATGCAATCGCTTAAATTAATTCACCAAAATTTTCAAACATCCATATAATCATGCTATAACACATAAAATAACATGAAAATAATTTCTTGACGTCAGATTTGTGGTCTTGAAACCACTATTCCGACTAGGCCCAAAATCGTGTTGTTACAATAATATTTGCATGGAAGTAGTCGATATGCATTGCATTATCACCTTAGTAAGATCATTTGTTATGTAAGCCTCAAGTAAAGTGTCTTCTAAGAAGTCCCATCTCAATCTATCATAGGCTTTCTCCGGATCTACTTTACTGACCATCCACCTCTTCGACCCCTTTTTAATCTTCATTGAATGGATTGCTTCTTGAGCTATAATGATATTGTCCATAAGAGATCTTTCTACAATAAAGCTAGGATGATTTTTGGCAACAAGCTTAGGCATCACATATTTCAATTGATTCACCATCATATTTGTTATTATCTTATAAAGGATCGAGCAAAGATTTATTTGTCGAAATTGGGAGAAGTTCACAAGATTATCCCCCTTTGGAATAGATACCAACAAACTATTTTTGATTGAGTTCTCAAACGACTCACCTGTAACTATAACTGTAACTTTTATACCAATAGAATCACCCGCGATGTCCCATTGGCTTGAAAAAAATTTGAATTGTAAAGAGAGCTTCACGAATCTTAGCTATTGACACCTCTAAACCAATTGACATCTCCTTCTTAACAGTTGATAAATCCAGAAAACAATTTCATTTTGGAAATATGCTATTAGAGCCCCCTTCATTTGAATACAATTTTTTAAAAAGTGATTGCCTCTCGCAATAGTTTTTCCTCATCAAAACACCAATAGACTCTATCGAGTTTAAGGGCTCAAATTTTGTTGTGCTCCCAACAAGTTAAAACGTGTTTATGGAAATAGTTGGTATTACAATCTCCAAACATAATCCAATCTAACCTTGCTTTCTAATGCCATAACAATTCTTCTCAGTCTAGAATAATCTCAAGTTCCTTCCTATTATCCCATTCAAGGATATTGAGATTTTTTGACTAATATTTCTCCAAAGTAACATGTGTACTTTTGATTCTAGAAAGAATAATATGTTTCTTCCTGTTAATGGAACTAAATGAATCATGATTCCAGATTTGAACTACCCTTGTAAATTCATTAATCTGCTCCTTTATGTTATTAACTTTCTCAAGGATTTAAATAGTGGTCCGATATCGGAATAGCGGTCGTTATATAGCGGTAGCGGCACCGTCTGAAACCACTATTGCTAAAAATAGCAGTGTGAAGCGGAGTCACACCGATAACAGGGGATCGCGCTGCAATTTAACGGGTAACAGCCAATTGCGGCAATAACGGGCCGCTATTCTAGTTATTTTTCGTTATATAGTAAATAAATAAATAAAAATTCAGCTCCTCTAAACAAAAATCAACAGAAACACAAAAAATCAAAAGGGAATATATTCCCCTACCTGCAAAATCAAAGAGTTTTCAATCAAAAAAGTAAAAAGAAGTCCAAATAAATAGAAAAAAGCAATCATATTTCGATTTAGAGTTTAGAGACCGTAAACTCCAAAGACCAAATGGCAAACAAAATCACAACACCGGATCGGAGGAATTTATAATAACACCGGATCGGAGGAATTTATCAAACAAAATCCAAGTAAGTACTTGAAATTTTGTCTTGATTCTTGCTTGCATGTCTTGAATCTGCATTCTGCAGTGCAAATGCCAAATATGTTCTTTACTTCTTTAGATTAGGGATTTAAGAACAAAAGGGTTTCGCTATTTAAATCCCTGGTTGGGGTTTAAAGCATGTATGCGAGTGAAAGCACGTTTAAAGCATGGCCACTCACCTTAGCCCAAAGAACCATCTCCATAACATCTATACCAACAACTTTGGGGAGACGACCAAATGCTTATTTACAAACGTTTAAAATGCAAAATAAAATGCAGTTCCTACAAAAATGTTGAAGAAAGAACATTGAAAAATCAATAACTATAACATCCAGTTGTAAAAAGAAAATTAAGAAAAGAATATACGAACTAGGTTTTTTCAAAACTAAAAGGAAAGGACCATAAAAGGAGAAAAAGAGCTACCATGGGTGTTTGAATAAAAAATAGGGTTTGTTTAGAGGGGAAAGATCTCAGCTATTTTGACTTTTGACCATATCTTTATTTATAATTTCAAGTTTCTTCAAACTCAATTATTTGATTAATATATTGGTTGATGTCATGAATTTTTTTAAAACTAAAATTAATGAGACTTTCATTATATTTTTGTTTCAAGTTTTTATCTTCAGCCATATTTCAGTTCAATTATGTTATTTTTTAAATTTTATTTTATTTTTCATTGAAATTGAGTTTAATTATCCATGAATTGCAGTGTCAATTTGATATATATATAGGATTTTCTTTTTCTTTTTAAAGAATATATTTAGGATTTTAATGATCAGACATGTCGAAACCATTTTTAAATCGAGTTTTAGGAAAATGAGAATCGACTTTAAAAAACAAAAACAGGAGTCGCCACCAATCTTTTTAGGTGTGATTGGATCACCTTTAAAACATTTTGTTTTAAAATCATTAGTTTTGGTCTACGTAATAAAAGAACAGGTTCGGGAGTCGGTTACGTACAGGGAATGATTAGCACCCTCGTAACACCCAAAAATTGGTACCTAATTAATTATCAAATGTCTTTAAGGTCGGAAATTTAAAAATTTTAAGATACAATCCTCTTTAAAATATTTTGATCTTGAAAATTGGGATTCACTTGTATCAAAATATTGATACTAAGTTAGCTTTTTTGGAAATTTCTATCTCGAAACGACAAAACGCCACATGCAGTAAGTTAGGACACAACGCTTTGAAATTCTAAGACAGTTGCTCGTTTTTTGAAAATCTTAAAAAACTTAGAAGGGTACTTGACTATTCGAACTCAACGAGAAAAGCTGCAACCCAATAAGTTAGGGCACTACTTTTCTCAAAGCTTCCAAACACCAAGCATTGCCTTTTTATTTTTGAAAACTTTGAAGTCTCGTTTTTCTAAAACCGATGCATGAAGGAGCATATTAACATAACATACGAGATAACATGTTATAATAATAGGTAAGTAAAAGCATAACAGCATAAATATCATACATTAACCAACATATATAAGAAATAAAACATGACAAGTTTTAAATAAGAAAAACTATACATAAAACACAATGCATATTTAAGAAGAGTAGGTAAAAATCCCTAAACATATAGTTCAACATATATTTAAACACAAATGATGCATGATATACAATTTTAACACATATAAAAAAATGCATTTGAAAATAAATTAAAAAGGTCTAAGATATTACATAACATATAAAATACATAACATAGCAATAATACATTAATTCTAAAGCAAAAGCAAATATTGTATAATAAAAAACATAAGTTTTTTTTTTAAATATATGTATAATACAAACGATTGATAAATAAAATGAGCATATAAAAAATATGATATTCAATGATATAATATATAAAAATATATTTATAAGAATAATAATTATATAAAAATATAAAATATAATGGTTTCGAAAAAAAATGTATAAAATATCAAATATGTGAAAGAATTTATATTTTCAAGAAAATAATTGTATAATATATATAAATATAAGTTTAGAATAATATGAAATAAATAATTAATGATGAAATATACGTATTATACAAATTATTATATTATAATATCTTCAAAATGTGTAATAATAGAATACAAGTAAAGTAATTATTTACATATAAATAAAAATAAGTATATAATACAAGTTAAAACTTTTAATGATAATAATATATAGATAAAAATATTTAATAGTGTAAAATGACATAATAATATAAAATAAATATAATATATAATATAAAAGTATATATGTGAAAATAATATATAATATATATAAATAATATGAGTAATATATAAAATAATTATATAATATATAATATAAAAATAAAAATAAAGAAAATAACAATAAAAATTTATATTTGTATAATAATAGAAATAAATATATAGGGTTAAATTTGAAGTTTAATAAAATTACAGGGGCGAATTTAAAAATAAAGCTGAATTAAGGTCCTAATTAAAACAAGCGTAAAACAAAAGGGACTCATTGGGCAAATCGCCCTATTCCCAAAACGGCAGCGTTTTAATCCAGGTCTTTAAACAGCTATTGCAGGGACTAAATTAAAACTAAAACAAAATAATAGGGCCAAATCATAAATAAAATAAAGCGTAATTATAAACACAAAGAAAAGTGGAAGGACCGATTGAGTAATTAACCCAATCCTCAAAAACACGCGGATCCTCCCCGGGTAATCGGGTCAACGCGCGGATCCTGTGCTTAGAAACGACGTCGTTTTATACTTATTGGATTAAGCCAAAACGGCGCCGTTTCATTTATGCTATAGAAGCCACATTTAAAGCTTTAAAATCATTTTTTACACCGGTCTTTAAAAAAAACTTAAAACACTCTGCAAAGGGGAAGAAAGAGACCCCGGCTCTGGCCTTCGGCCACAGGGTTGCATTCACGCACGCGCTTCACACGCCATCGTTTTGTGATGATCTGAAGGTTAAAACCTTCATCCTCTCAAGCAAAACCCAGGTAATCCCTTTTCCTTTTAAACATCAGCAGTTTTTTTGCTAAAACAATTCATATATATGCGTTCAAAAATAAAGAACAAGATACAAGATTAAATCACCTTTTTTAGAAACTGTTTGTATTTCTCTGAATGAGTATATGTAAGTATATTTCTCTTTTGTCAAAAAAATAGGTCCTTTATACAATGAAAGCATTCGGGCTTTATAGCCACTGCTGTTATTACATAAACTGAGAAAGAAATCTTCGATTTCTTTCCATTTTTTGTCTACTATATCCACCGTATCTTTGACCATGATCTGTTGAGATTCCTTTGATTTAGTTTCCTTTTTCTTGCTCTTCTTTTTCGTATCTGCTGTGTTTTCTTTTCCATTTTGCAGGTACCCGAAGATCTCGGTGATGGTCATGCTGCTTGTGACGCGATTTGGGGCCGGATAGAGGGACGACCGATGATCGGGGCACTGGTGAGCATTGAAGGTCCTTGGGATAGTGCATTAATGGCGGCCTCTATTTCGGGGACTGAACAGATGCTCCCCGAACCCTCTAGAACCTCTTGCGGCGCCACAGTGTTTAGGAAACCCTAGGGTTACCTGCTTCCCTTAAGTCTTTTAGGTCTTTTGGGCTGTTTTAGATTTGGGCTTCAGATGTAAATGGGTATAGGGCAGTAGTAGGGTTTGCTGGGTAGTTTTAGGCCTGCTGGCAGCAACCGGTCTATTTGGGTATAACGGGTCTGAGGTACTTGGGCTTGTGTTTGGGCTCTTGTAAACTGGACTTTATATGGACAGTTAAATAAACAAACATTTATTTATTTATTTATTTATTTATTTATTTATTTAAGGCTCGGTTAGATTTGGGCTATTACAAGACAATTGACCATTATACTTTAATTAGGAATCTATGGATACTTTTAATTAATTAGGTGTATTAATTAATACATAGAGGGTTAGGCTAATCGAGGTGTAGTTAACTTAATTCGAGAAGAAGAGAAAAAAAACGTGATAATCTATATATTCTGATTAATTTAATAATAATTTATTTAATACATGTATGTTCCATATACGTATACTTAAATCATATCCAACGTGGCAAAGGTACATTTCAAATTAGATGAGAAGGAATATGAATAGCATTTTTGAATAATTCTTTTTTATCATATTGTTATTGTTAAGAGAATATTTAGAACTATCTGTAGTTCTTCTCGACTTTTAAATACGAGAATAATGCATTTCAGCACATTTAAACTTATATACTTTTGCATTGACAATAATATTCATACCAATTGAGCTTCGACTCAATCGACTTCTTTCTTGAATAATTAAAGATATATTAATTGTATTTTTTAATATCTCTAGTATATGCTCAAGAGATTCCACATGTAAATGTGTATATATTTGGTTTAAAGTGTTTGCTCAAACTTGTCTTAAAAGTCATGTAGAAAACAAAAAATAACTCTAAAATCAACTTAGATAAATGGTTGTTTAAGTTTATTTAAGCATTGACAATCATATGTCCAAGTTCGTTATGGATATTATTTTTAATAATAATAATAGTAATACATTATTAATGGATGTTCCTTGGTTCTATGCATGTCAATTTATGCATTTGGTACCGCCTTTCTATGTTTAATTACAGTGCATGCAAATATGTATGTAATGAATTTAAACCATGCTTTAACTCAAATTTCCAAGGATTTTATTTGAATTGGAAAACGAAGGAACACACTCGTAATTATGCGGTTGAGGTTGGGGTTGGCGACCGAACTGAATAGGTGCATTCAGATTTTTATTTCAAAAAAAATACAATCACTAAAATATTATAGATTAATAAGTTAGAATTGTTTGGAGAGATTTTACTGAAAATGAAAATTACTTTGACGATAATCATATTACTATGTTTTTTAATATGAAAGCTTCAACCTTATCAGATTTATAATTTTACTTTATATGTTATTTTTTAATTAATATTGTAATTATAATTTATAATGATAATTATTTATTATTTATTATTATTTTAAAATTTCATAACTTTCATTACTCAAGGTTTGTTTAGGGTTACACACAAAATTAATGAAAAAATTTAACCTCTGTTGCTTGGGGTTTGCTTAAGGTTATTACACACAAAATTAATGAAAAAATTATAGCCTCCATCACTTATGACTTGTATTATAAAAGGTTAAAAAATCAAGAAAAATTAATTCATTGTGTTTTTCTTTATCAAATCCGATAGATGACTTCAATTCAACATTAGATAAATCTCTATTGATTTTAGTTTGCATAATATGAAAAACTTGAATTTTTAAATTTGATCCAATTTGAATGTAAATTTTATTAAGATGGAACAAAACAAACTATTTATACCAAAAACTTTGGAACCAAGTAATAATGGGTTAGGGTGTATTGTTGTTTTTAAAATACATATATATATGTATGGATTATGCAATAAATTTAAATTTTCCATGTTAATGATGTTTACTTTTTTTTGTATTATATTGTTGATAATATAAGTAATGAGTTGCTTATATTTCTAAATATAATTTTATGTTTCTTATATATAAATAAAAATAAAGCATGTCACAGGATTGGAGGGTGCACCAAGTAATGATATAGGTTGGCACTTTGGAACTCCAGTGCCAAATGCGAAAGGAAATATCGTATGTAAACTTTGTGGTAAAGTTGTGAAAGGAGGAATAACACGATTCAAAAAGCACATTGCTCATAAAATCGGCTGTAACATCCTGATTTTGGGCTTAATAGGAGCAGTGATTTCGGGACCACAAATTCGATGATGAAACTTTCATTTTTTTATATTTTTATGGTCTATGATTTCACGAAATAATTCCGTGAAAATTTCGTTCGAAAATTTCGATGTTTGGGCACTCAATTTAGTAAAAAGGACTAAATTATAAAAAGTGAAAAAGTTGAGTTTTACATGTTAGAGGTGTCTAATTGTCATTAAATTTTAAATGGGAGGTCCTTAAATGATAATTAAACCATTGTATAACTTTTTGGACAAAAATGGCCTTGGTTGGGTAAAATTTAAAAGAATAGTAAAAAGGGCATTTTGGTCATTTAGGGGTAAAATGAATTAAAAGACAAATTTTAAACCCCAAATGTGTCCCTTTCTTCTTGCTACAGCAGAATGTACCAAGAGCATCCATGGTTAGGGTTTGGCTAAGCATTCTTAAATTAGTCCAATTAACCTATTCAAGCTGAGCACCTTGCTTAATCGGCATCCACCACTGATAGGCTTCATCTGAGAGCAAGGATATAATACTCCTCAATTACAAAATGGGAGTGCAGTCAATGTCAGTCATGATACGCTAAATGGCCTCGAGCCAATACTCAGCAATAATAGGGGCAACTCTAATAACGCCCCTAAACAACTTAGCACCATTCGACCAGAGTCGTTTAGTAACCGACCCTCGACCTCTAGATCTAGAATGGGTTCTGGCAACCCTTTTCAGTGCCCGAATCATGGATTGAGACAGTGTGTCGTCCTCAGCCATCGAAGTCTAGGACCCCGCCTCACTAGTAGGAGTACCAACTGTCTCACTGGTCTCTAGATTAAGCATATTACCCATAGAGGATGACTTTGCTTGAGCTCTTCCTCGGCGTCCATGATGCCCACGGGTTTTACGTCTACAACTATCGTATGAACTCATAATGTCAGTTTATCTACAATTTTAGAATTCACAGATCAGTTCAGGGTTTCTACACAGTGCTTCTACTAGTTCCTATCAGAGTATTTAACCCAATAATAGTTTCATCACTACAATTTTTCCACTATACACGATAGCAAAATAGAAATACTTAAATGTTCAGCATTAAAGTGTGACAGCCCTAATTCGACCCTAGTCGGAATGTGGTTTCGGGACCACAAAACCGAGTCATAAAATTTAGTTAAAATTTTATTTGCATATCTTATATGTGTGATAGTACTTGTACAAAAATTTGATGTTTTAATTTTATATTAGGAATGTGAATTTTGCTTGAAAGGATCTAGTTGAAAGACTTGGAAAATTATGATAGGTAAATAAGTAAGGACCAAATAGTATTAAAGTGGGAAAGTGTTGTCCTTGCATGTCAAATTAGCCAAACTAAAGCATAGTGGCCGGCCATGCTATGGGTGGAAACATGTCTCCAACATGTTATGCTAGTGATGTATGTTAAGAAAAATAAAATAATGAGCATGGTGATTAAATAATGAAAGGAAGGGTGATGAAAAAAAAATAATATGGTCTCATCCATACCCCCTTGTTGCCGTGAATTGAAGAAAGAAAACAAAAAAAAAAGTGTTCATTCTTGAACATCTTTGGCCGAATAGAGGAAAGAAAGGAAGGGGAAAAGCTTGAGAAAATCGGCTATGGTGGTTTGCTAGACTAAGGTATGTTTGATGTTGTCCTTGAGATGCATGCATGTTTTAGTAATTGACTTGAGTTCTAAATAGCCCATGTTCAAATCTTGAATCTTGTTGGTAACATGAGCAATCGGTCATGAGAAAGTGTTCAAGAAATGGTTGTTGTTCATGTTATTTGGATGAGAAATGGTGAGTTTTGTTGTTTCATGTTAAAGTTAGGTGAATGATGATAGAGGAGTGTTTGAACTATAAAAAGAATCGGCTACCTTGTTATGAGCTAGGGCCGAATGTGAGTTTGGTTGTGTTTGAATATTACATGCTTGGTAGAATGGTGGATGAAGGTGCCGAATGTATGTTGGATTGATAGAGTCTCCAAATTGATTTTATGTGTGTATGCATGACCGAATATACGTGGTCACATGAGTAAGGAAATGAGTTATTTGATATGTGGTAAAAGTTAAGTACTAAATCGAAGGTTGCTAAAATTGCCATTTCTTTAGCCGAATATGTGTTTGATCAATGAAGGAATTGTTGAAGAATATAGGTGAACTTGGTGAGAGTATTCGGCTTAGTGTATAAATGATATAAAGATTTTAGGAAATTGTTTTGGTTAGGTGTATGTATGATTAAGTATATTCGGCAATATACTTAAAGTGGGTACATGATATTACATTATAATTATTGAGCTTAAGTATATGGATATGTGTATATGTGGTCATATAATGACATTTTGGTTTGAAAATTTAATGATATGTGATTGCCGAATGTGATAAATAAATTCATGTTATTGGGTTAAATATTGAATACTCTTATTTGTATTATTTAAGCTCAAGAACCTAAAGGAGAGGCGTCCAACAAGGGGAAATCGAAGGTCATCGAGTAGCCGACTCGGAATTATGTTATCCAACATAAAGTAAGTCGTTAAGCATATAGTTGGTATTAATTCAAATGGTCATAACGTTTATGTAATGATGCTGAATGGAATGAATAAATATATATATGCATGTACGTATGTGATGATGAAAGTGTTGAATGAAAAGAAAAGAGGTGAGATGTATTGAGTTGTTGATCTCGGCACTAAATGTGCGGGTATAAACATTTATGACCATGAGATTGGCGCTACGTGTGCGGGTTTAAATTGTGCAGCACTAAGTGTGCGAATTGACTATGTAGCACTAAGTGTGCGAGTTTGACTATGTAGCACTAAGTGTGCGAGTTGACTATGTAGCACTAAGTGTGCGAGTTTGATTATGTAGCACTAAGTGTGCGAGTTTGATTATGTAGCACTAAGTGTGCGAGTTGATTATATAGCACTGAGTGTGCGGACTTAATATATATTCTTGAATCATTATGGACACTAAGTGTGCGACACTATTGAGTCGATCACGGACAGCGGATCGGGTAAGTATCTTGAGCTCATGGCTAATAGGTGCTATGTCTATGTTTGGAGTTGAGCTTGGTAAGTTTGAACCCATGTGACGAATATACTTGAAGTCACGTACATAAGATTTATCGTGGAATGGGTGAAAGGCCGTTTAGTTGTATGATTGTAACGAAAATGAAATGATTTATGAAAATGCCTCGAATATTCTATTGATGAGTATATGGAATGTGAATGCATGATTTGGTATGAGATTGAACCGATAGGTCGAGGAACTATGGTATGGTTCGGTATGGATGGAGTAACTAGCCTCGTTCCATTTTGTTTCCTCTTGTGATAATGTTATTAATGGATGGTAGTGTATTGCTTATGACTTACTGAGTTATAAACTCACTCGGTGTTTCCTTGTCACCCATACTAGGTTTCTTGGACTCGTCTCTTTTTGCGTGGTCGGGCCGTCATCGAAGTCATCACACCGGATAGCAAGTTTTGGTACTTTCTTCTTAGTTGGCCTAGGAGAACATTTCGGCATGTATAGGCTATTATGTTGTGTTTGAACTTTGGTGTGTAATCTTTTAGCCATGCGAAAATGGCATAAATGTTCGGTTGGGTTTGGATTCATAACGTTAGGTCGCAAATCTTGATAATTCGACCTTTTTATGCCATACGTCATGGTTGATTATTTTGGTGTTAAAATTCATGATATGGCAATAGTGTAGTAGGGGGAAGTTTGACAATGATTAGCCTTTGGCATGGTTAGTCATGATCATAATTTGTGATATGCATGATGAATTATTAGTTAGATCAAGGAGTAAACACGAAGTGGGCATAGTTGCTTCGTAACAGATGCTGGCAGCAGCAGTGACATGAGATTGAAAAATCACTAAAAATAGTAGGAGTGGAATTAATTGATGAATAAATTATGTAATCAAAGTTCGATGAGTCTATTTTCATATAGAAGTAACGAAAAGATCATATGGACAGTATGTTAAGAGATAATCAGGTTCTCGTGGGACAGGGCCAGAACGGTTTCTGGATTCTCTGCTCCGACTTTGGAAATTCATTATAAATTAACCAGAGATAATTAGGAGTCATACCATATATGTATAGATTCCTCTCTGAGTCTAGTTTCTATAGAAACAAACGGCATCAGCATGGAAGTTCTGTACAGGGAGATATCCAGGTCGTAATGCGCAAAGGTCAGTGTAGTCGACCCCAGTAACATGGGAGACTTTTACTAATAAACTGTACTAATTGGCCCGACCAAAAATTCTAGAAAAAAATATGTAGATGGGAATATGAGTCTAGTTTCAGGGAAAATTCACGGAACTGGATTTCGAGTTCCAGAGCTCAAGATATGATTTTTAAAGCGACTAGTACGCAGATTGACAGCTTGTCTGGAAAAATTTTAATAAGTGGTTTGAAGTCTGTTAACACCTCGTGTTCGACTCCGGCGACGGTCTCGGGTTCGGGGTGTTACAGGGATAATATCGGAATATGAATATATGAGTTTTGAATTATGAGTTAGATATGTGATTGAATTTTTGATAAGATAAATATGGATAAGTAATATCTTGAAAGTTGATAATAAGAAATTTTAGTGAATGAATGAAATTTGGGATAAACAATCTAAAACAGCAGCAGGGGAGTGATTTTGAAAAATCACCAAAAATAGTATAAGTTAAACTAGAAGTGGAATGTGATATGGAATTAAAGCTTATTGAATCTATTTTGATAAAAAAAAAGAAACAGAGCAAAAAAGGAGTTCTTTATTTTGAGATATTTATGTTTTTGTAAGACTGGTTCAGACTGATTTCGTGATTCCCTATTCTGAATTGTAAAAATCATTAAAAATTATAAAAAAAATAGTTAAGAAACATAATTTATATGGTTGGATTCCTTATTTAATTTATTTTCATAATAAAGAAACGAGAACCTCATTTTAATTTGGTAGCCAAAGATAATTAAATTTTAGTGAAGAGTAGTCGAAGCTGTCAAATAGAAAAATAGGGGAGACTTTAAATAATAAACTGTACTTATTGGCTGGACCAAAAATTGTGAAAATTTTATGGTGGAAAGATATATGAGTCTAGTTTCGGGAAAAATTTATGGATCTTAATTTAGAGTTCCGTAGCTTCAAATATAAATGATTTAGTGACTGTAACTCAAGAAAACAACTTAACCAGAATATATGTAAATGTACAATTGGGATATGGAAAGCATGTTAGTAAATTGCTTATTATTTTCATGCAAGCTTACTAAGCGTAAAGCTTACCCCCTCCTTTCCATTTCTTTTAGTGTTTTCAGGTTAACTCAGGGTTGGAGATCGTCAGAGGCAGCATCACACTATCAAGCCAACACCTTGACAGTATAAACACATATGCTAGAATTATCAAGTGAGTGGCATGTATAGGGACCTAGTTTTATAACATGTGTTATTATAATTTGGTCAAATATATTGATATTTAGTGAGCTAATGATTCTGACTTATAAATCTAGCTATTCATGTTATGTCTGATATTAGTGATGTGTATATGCTTGTTTGCCATGCATGGTTGGTAATATGTTATGTGTTGTTGTAAGAATGCCATGCTTGTGTCTTGATTGTGAATATATAATTACTCAAATATGCCATGTAAATTGCTATGATAATGTATAAGTGTATGTAGGTAATTAAGGGTGACAATTGGCTTAGAAAATAGCCTTGAAATTGACCACACGGCCCAATCCACATGGGCGTGTGACTCTCCGAAGCAAGAAAATTAGTTAAGTTGCCCAAAGATTTTCAAAATTCTTGGTTTAGTCCCGAACCACCCCAATGTATGTTATAGGTTTCGAAGACCTATATAAGGGACGATATGCATGTGTTCGAGATGCTTTAATTTTTGGTGAAAATTTTGTGGCCCGATTTTGCATGTTGTGAATGTTTACGTCCGGTAACGCCTCGAACCCTGTCCTGACGTCGGATACGGGTGAGGGGTGTTACATCGGCAATGTTGCACCATGCCCTAATGTTACTGGTATATGATACTTTATTATTATTTTTAAATGTTATTATAAATTTATCAATAAATATTATATATAATTGATAATAATATAAACTGTGAATTATTTTTATTTTATTAACAGGTGTCATTAGAGAAAGTATGATGAATATACTGAAAGAAAGCAACATGAAGAAAATAGACAAAAAGAGGAGAAAAGATGAATTCTTATCTCAATTAAGAGAAGAGGAGGATAAACACGAGGAATTCATTGATGAGGTTTCTGCTATAAGGCAAGCAACTCGAGAAAGTATCCAATCACAACACGAGTGGCATAGAAGGGAAGAATTCAGACGAAGTACTGGTGGTTGGAATAACATGTATGAAGAAGGGCGATCTTCTCATGGATCAGCTAGAGAATATCATAGAGAAAGGAGAAGTAAATCCATCTCAAGCGAGTCTGAGTTTACCTTAAGGGGGGCTATACCTGAATTGGTTAGAAGCAAAAGTTCAAAGCAACCAAAGCTCAATGACTCTTTTTTAAAGAGTTTTCGAAGGAAGATAGCTGAAGCGGTATCTAAATTTTTAATATATGAAAGACTTCATTTTCAATTAGCAAGCTCTCTATGGTTGTATAACTTAATTCAAGTGTCAATAGAAGTTGGACAAGGTGTAAAGCTCCCAACACCTTATGAGGTTTCAGATGTGTATTTGGAGTCAGAGTATCAACGAGTTCGTGATTGGGTAAATGGACTAAAGACTTATTGGAAAGAATTGGGTGCAACTCTAATGTGTGATGGTTGAACCAACAGTTTGAATCAAATGCACATCATTAATTTCCATATTTATTGCAGTAAAGGAACCATTTTTTGGAAATCGGTAGATGTCTCAAGTGTTCGTAATAAAGATGCTGAATTCTACTACAGTTTGTTAGATTCAGTTGTAGAAGAAATTGGAGAAAATTACATTGTCCAAATAGTGACGGATAATGAGGCAGCAATGAAAGCTGCTGGAAAAAAAATTAATGTTGAAAAGAAAACATCTATTTTGGACCTCATGTGCAGCTTATTGTTTAGATTTATGCCTTGAAGATATTGGGAAAAAGCCCGGTGTAGCAAAAGTGTTAGATAAGGCAAAGAAAGTGACTTGCTTTATATACAATCACATTTCGACTGTTGATTTGATGAAGTATACACAAGGGAAACAAATACTTCAACCCGCTCTTACTCGATTTTCAACTCATTTCATTCAACTTGAAGAGATAACAAGACAAAAGTAAGGTCTGATAGAAATGTTTAATTCAAAGGTTAGTATTTTATAATTAGTTAATATAATTACTTAAATATAGCAACCTTTAATGATTTTATTAGTTCCAAATAATTTAGATTATATTATTTTAAAATTTTTCTTATGAATATATAGGAATTTGAAGAATCGAAATGGGGACAGCAAAAGTCAGGGTCTGCTTATAAAGCCAAAAAAATTGTTTTGGGAAAAGATTTTTAGAAAAAAGCCAATGACCTCATAAAAGTTTACGAGCCCTTAGTAAAAGTATTGAGACTTGTGGATAGCGATGAAAAACCAACAATGGGCTTTATTTATGAAGCTGTTGATATAGCTAAATGAGCAATTCAACAAGATTGTCGATATTTCATCGAGTACGAAAAGATTATTGATAATAGATGGAATTTTATGCAATCCGACTTGCATTGAGCTGGTAAGATAAAATGTTTCATATAATTAATAAATATTTTTATATTTTATTATTTTAAGCTTTAGATTATTATTATTTGATAATATCTTATAAATTATACTTAGGTTATTTTCTCAATCCTCAATTTCAATTTGGGGTGGAGCATTCTGAGAATGTACTAAGAGAAACATTAGAAGGTACACGATCAGTAATTGAAAGATTAGAACCTTCTCTTGATACTCAAGTCAGAATGGTTAATCAGGTTAGATTCAAGTACTATTATTTGTAACTTAGTTACAAAATTTGAAATAGAATTTTTTTTTATATTTTTACTCTGTCTTTTATTTATGCAGTGGTTACTATTTAGAGATAAACATGAGACATTTGGTACTCCACAAGCACAAAGAGCTTGGAAGCAAATGAATCTGAGTAAATAGTTAATTAAATTATTTAATTTAATTTATATTATTTAATTATATTGTACATTTTAAAGTTATTTTGAAATTTAAATAAAATTATGCAGCTGAGTGGTGGATAATATACGACACATGTGTTCCCGAATTACAAAAATTAGCAATTAAAGTGCTTAGTCAAACAACTTCAGCATCAAATTGTGAACGAAATTGGAGCACATTTAGTTATATTCACACCAAGGCAAGAAATAGGTTAAAGTATAAAAAACTTGAGAAACTAGTGTTTACCTATTATAATATAAGGCTTTAGATAAGGCATCAAAAAACAATGAGCACTGATGATATAAACGTTAGTTTTAATCCTATCAGCCTTGATCATATCTTTGAAGATGTTGATCCACGATCAAAATAGCTTCATGAGAAAGAGAATCCATTATTAGATGGTGAAAATGCCTATGTGTTGCTTGTGGATACCTCTGATGATGAAATGGATGTTAATCAATATCAACAACAAAATTTGTCCCATTCAAGTTCTAGTTCAACGCCAACTCAGAGTGGCGATGGACCCGATGGAGGTGGTTTAAGTCCAATTGATGAGGATGATGGATATAATGTTGATAGAGGTGAAATTAGGTCTTCTAGTCAGTATGGAGGAGAATATGGGGTTGGTACCGCTATTGGACATTTCCGTGATAGATCAGAGTTTGATGGAATTATGTTTCCTAAACCTAGGAGAGATAGAAGTGAACCTAGAGCTCCATCAAAAGGAAAAGGCAAAAAGCATACTTCTATAGGCTCTTCATCTGGTAGGAGATCGAGTTCTAGTAACCTTGGGTATAGTGATTCATCTACTAGCACTCAAGGTTTTTATCCACCAGAACAACCTTCATATTTTCAACCTTCACATGGTTATCCACAACCATATGGTTATTATCCACCATTTCCTAATTAAGGTGTGTCATACCAGCCTCAAATGCATCCTCCACCACCAATGTATCACCCACCTCCACCTCTCATGTATCCTCCTCCTCAAATATATCCTTCATATCAATTATATGAAAACCAAGGTGAAAATGTTACTTTTTTGGATATATTTTTAGACAAAGGCCAAGAGAATCAAATCAAAAACGCTCTCAAAGTGAAGGTGAAGGATCTGATCTTCCTCATCATTCCACTAATTGGTGAAAACTAAATCGTACCACTACCATTATTTGTAAGGTGTTTTTTTTTAAAGAAAACTTTTGTTAATGTTCTTAATTTTGATGATATAAAAACATTCAAAATATATCTTTAGATAAATGAATGGAGTATATTTTATGAAAAGATAATTAAGAATCGAAACATGTTAAACTATATATTAAAGTAGAATGAGAGTGAGAATAAGTGGTAGGAAATAGGAATAATTAATGAGAATCTATACATTTATCTATTCCTTTTTTCCTTTTGCAGCATAGAATATTTATATCTTCACCATCTTCAAAGCTATCAAGAAATATTGAAGATATCTCTCAGGTATGAATTTTCAATTATTTTATTTATAAAAACTTTCAAACTTATTAAATGTGATAAATGTTTAATATTTCTTTTTTTTTTACTTTGTTATTAGTTAAAATAACATTCTTAGAAAATTCGTAAATAAATATAAAAATAATTAATGATTATAAAAGTTGTGTTCTCATATCATATTAATAAAAGTTCATAAGTGTTAGAAAACACTCCAAAAATCATTAAAAGTGACTTTTTATAATTATAATTATAATTATTATGTTTTACAATAAGTTGTGTGAATTTTAAAAAAATTCACGACCACGATACCCGCAGTGACCACAATAGCATCCGTTATGTCCGCAACCGCGATAAACTCAATGTGACCGAAAACGCGGCCACAATTGCAATTTAAATCCCTAAACTTTTCCCCATAAATCTTGCACTAAAGTTGTGAACTCTAAGGGTCCGTTTGGTAACCTATAAAAGCTTTTTCGTAAAAGCTTTTCAGGCTTTTCTGATGTTTGGTTGGTTGAAAATGATTTTCCAGGGTAAATATTTTACAAAACACGGGAAAAGGAGGGCTTTGTTTAAGGAAAATGTCTTACCCTCTTGAAATCGGTAAGACATTTTTCGGAAATTGACGCTTCTTCTCCCCTTTCCCCTTCCCCTTCCCCTTGGGTTGCAAATCAGTTGGGTCGAGGGAGAACCGAAGCCATTTTCAATGTTGAAGAATCCATTACATGAACCTCTCCCTATTTTAAATCCTCATCTCGAAATTTCTGCCATGAAAGCTGCTTCCTTCAACACTCCCCATTTTTCGTTTATCATCACAAAAAGAACATCAGCATAGCCATGTCCAACTCGATTCACAAGAACCCTTTTTCTAAAACTCCCTCAGAGCTTCCAAAACAATCCCTTTTTTAAACCGTCGGCTAATTCCTTTGCTTCTTCTTTTTCCTCCGTTTCTTCTTCTTCTAACGCATTCATCGAGTCAACTGCCAACAACACGTATTTGGGTTGGAACAAAGCTCCGGAGATTGAGAGCGATGGTGGTGGACAAGCTAAGGCTTTGGGGAACAAAAACAAAGTTATAACCATGGTTCTTTTGGGATGTCTTGGGGCTACAAACAAACACTTAAATTGATGTCACATTTCAGAAAGGGCTAATGGAACACACAGCTACTGCTCAGCAGCAATTTGAAAATTCACATTCTTCCTTTGCCGTTGCTTTAAAGGTATGGTAGATTAGTGAGAGTTTGGTGGTTTCTATCGTAACTTAATTCTCACTTTAGCGTGTTAAAACTGTCAAAGGTTACCTTCCTTAGTAGCTTAATCATGATAAAATGTAATTGAGTATTCTCATTTTTTTTTATAATTTTTACTACACTTTGTAGATGTTCCTGACTTGGTATCTTTTCTAGGATAAGTTGTAGTATATCTGTTTACAATTTTTTATAGCCATAGAATAAATGATGTTGCATAATGAATTTTATACAGTTATAGAGGTGCCTTTGACTGAACATGTTTCTGCAAAATCTTGTTTCTAGATTGCTACTGAGATAATATTTGAATGTAGGTATATATGCTCAATATTAGGATTTGTGCTTGAATGGGATATTTCTAGATTACTACTGAGATAATATCATAACCAGTGTTTGTGACAGCCCAAAGTTGACCCTAGTCGGGAAGTGGTTTCGGGACCGCTAAACCGAGTCACCAAAATGTTTGAATGTGATACTTATTGTCTAGAATATGTAATTATGAATGTGTGAAATTTCAAGCTTCAATTTGGTTGATTTCATGTGAATTTAGTTAATAGGACTTATGTGAGAAAATTCTAAAATGTGATAGGTCAATGTGTGAGGACCTATTAGTGCATGTGGACAAAGGGGGGACTTGCATGTCAAATTTCCCCCCTACTAGTAGTGGCCGGCCATGATGGGCATGATGAACAATTGTGCAATTTATTTTATGGAAATTATGGCATGAGTATGGCACAAATAAGATATGTTAATTTGTGTCATAAAATGTTGGGATAAAACAAATAAAATAATAAAAAAGGAGTATGGTAAATACAAAAAAAATGTGTGTGTAGTTGTTTGTCCCCCCCCCATTGCCGTGAGCTAAAGAAAAGAAAGGAGAGAATTTTGTTCATCCTTTTCTCATCTTCATGCTTGCCGAAACTAGAAAGAAAAACAAAGAAAATTTTCTCATCCTTTGGTTCATCCTTGGCCAAAAATTTTAAGGAGGAAAGAAGAAGAAAGGTGAAGAGATTCGGCCATGCATGTAGCTAGGCTAAGGTATGTTTGATGATGTTCCATGAGATGCATGCATGTTTTAGTTGTTAGCTTGAGTTCTACTTGGCCCATGGTCTAAATCTTGCTATGTGATGGAATTGGCACTTGACCATGGATGCATCATTCTTGGTTGGTGCTTGATGTTGTGGTGATGAGGCATGAGGATGAGTTAAGATTCGGCCTAGGTGGAGGTTGTGTTAATGCCATTGCATGCAAAATATGAAGCTTGTTGATGATGCATGTGATGATGGCTTGATGATTCTTGAACCTCCTTTTTTTAGCATTTTTGTGTGAGCACATATGTGCATTGGTTGCTAAATGGAGAAGAATCGGCTAGCAAGATGTGTGCTAAGGCCGAATGTAACTTTGCATGTTGATGAGCAATGCATGTGTTAAATCGATGAAAAGGAGGAGGATGCTTTACTAGTGTGTGTGTATGTGTGTATTAAGTGTTGAGATCGACCCCAAAAATAGACATGCATATTCGGCCAAGGGGAAAGAAATTAGCTAATATGTTGTGTTGATGCATGATTTTTGCATGTATGAGACTTTAATGTCTAATGTATAAATATGGGCTAAGTGCCTTGTGTTCATCTTTTTGATGCCTAAATGATGAAATCAATTTATTTGTTTGATTAAGCTCAAGAGCAAAGGGGAAATAAATCCGATAAAGGGAACGAAAAAGTGGTTGAATAGCTAGCGGAATCGTTCGACAGCACCCGAGGTAAGTTCTTGAGTAAGAGAGCTTAAATTACGATGTGATTAAATCATGCTCTATGTGTTGCTATTGAGCCGAATGTGCAAGGACGATATGTGCCTTGTGTTTGAGTTTCGCAAATGAAAATGAAATATGAATGTGCCATGAATTATTGTTAGATGTGCATGATTAATTGAATGCTGTCCGGGCTAAGTCCCGAAGGCTTTGTGCTAAGTGAATATATCCGGACTAAGATCCGAAGGCATTTGTGCGAGATACAAATTCCGGGTTAAGCCCCGAAGACCTTTGTGCGAGATACTAAATCCGGGTTAAGTCCCGAAGGCATTCGTGCGAGTTATTAAATCCGGGTTATGTCCCGAAGGCATTGTGTGAGTTACTAAAACCGGGCTATGTCCCGAAGGCATTTGAACGAGGAGCTATATCCGGTTAAATCCCGAAGGTACGTGATTTGGTAATGAATGAGCTTGCTGTAAAATTCCAGCGAATACTCGGAAAACATCCCAATATGGGGATATGTTACGTATGTGTTGAATTTAATCGAGCCCTTACAAATAAATGTTCGCTCAGTTGATAAACGAGCTACCGGCCTTCGGCTAAGTTAGTCTATTGTGTATGTACATAAGGGTTGTTAATGTTGTGAAGCAAGTTTGATATCGGTAAATTGCGTATTATGAAATATTCCATTTAGCTAAATGTGTGTTATTCTGGAATTCCTTGCTCAAAACTTACTAAGCATAAATTGCTTACTCGTTACACTGCTCCTCTGTTTTATAGATTTTTGGTTCTCCAGCTATCGGACTCGGGATCTTGAAGTCGAAGTCGCCCACACTATCAAAGGCTCTTTTGGGTACTATTTTGGTTGAATCTTGATATGGCATGTATAGGACTACCCATTGTTGTTTTTCGAATACTTTATGAAATGTATAAGTGTACAGCCATGCGAAAATGGCTTGTAGAAGTGGAGTATGGCATTAGACCATTCGTGTTTATGAATGTATAGATGGTTTCATGATGTAACTATAGTTGGAATGGAAGTGTTGAGCAAATGATCAGCCACTGGAATGGCTAAGTATGATCATATGTGGGCTTATGTATGACAAGGCCCTAGTTGGTCCATGAAACCCCAAAATAGGTAAGGTTTACTTTGAAAACAGAGGCTGATAGCAGCAGTGGTGTGGATTGGAAAAATCACAAGAATTCGTAGGAGTGGAATTAAATAGTGAATAAATTATGTAATCGAACCTTGATGAATCTACTTTCATATGAAAGTAACGAAACAATCATATGAACAGTACAGTAAGAGATATTTGGGTTCTTGTGGAACAGGGCCAGAACAGTTTCTGGATTCCCTGTTCCGCCTTTGGAAATTCACTATAAATTTACCAGAGATAATTAGGGGTCATACCATATATGTATGGATTCCTCTCTGAGTCTAGTTTCCATAGAAATAAATGGAATCAGTATTGAAGCTCTGTGCAGAGAGATATCCAAGTCGTAATGGGAAAAGGTCAGTGTAGTCGACCCCTGTAACATGGGAGATTTTTACTAATAAACTGTACTAATTGGCCCGACCAAAAATTCTAGAAAAAAATACATAGGTGGGGACATGAGTCTAGTTTCATGGAAAAATCACAAAACTGATTTTCGAGTTGTGAAACTCAAGATATGATTTTTGAAGTGACTAGTACTCAGACTGGGCAGTGTCTGGAAAAATTTTTCAAAGTTTGTTAACATCTCATGTCCGACTCCGGTGTCGGTCTCGGGTTCGGGGTGTTACATTTTATTGGTATCAGAGCTACGGTTTAGTCGATTCTAGGACTACCGTAATGTTTTGGGTCTAGCTATACATGCCATTTTATGTGATTACTTGATAGTGTGGTGATTTCTGACAATTGTAAATGTGTTTATTTATAGTAATGGATCCCGATCGTGACCGAGAGGTAGCTGATGATCTTGAGAGTGTAGCGCCTGCTCCCGCACAAGGGACAGTGCCGGCAGACTCTCAACCTAATGCTAGTAATCCGAATGATGAAGCTAGACAAGCATTCTATAGCGTGATGAATGATTGGTTTAACCAATACATTCGAACTAATATGGCTGTTCCACAACCTCCATTCCCGACAAATACTACCCCCGCACCTACAATACCACCGGTAACAGACCAAATAAGGTCAAATAAGCCCCCAGTTGACAGAATCCGAAAACATGGGGCTACTGAATTTAAGGCTATGGATAGCGATGATGCCGAGCAAGCTGAATTTTGGCTGGACAACACTATCCGGGTACTCGATGAGCTATCTTGTACACCCGATGAATGCCTAAAGTGTGCTATCTCCTTGCTACGTGATTCTGCCTACTATTGGTGGAGTACTCTGACTTCTATTGTGCCCCGAGAGCAAGTAACTTGGGAGTTTTTCCAAACTGAGTTTCGGAAAAAGTATATCAGTCAGAGATTTGTTGATCAAAAACGGAAGGAATTTCTTGAGCTTAAGCAAGGCTCCATGTCGGTTACTGATTACAATCGAAAATTTGTTAGACTTAGCAAATACGCTCGGGAATGTGTTTCGTCCGAAGCTATTATGTGTAAACGCTTCGAGGATGGGCTGAATGAAGATATAAAAATGTTCGTTGGCGTTCTTGAAATACGAGAGTTCGTGGTACTTGTTGAACGAGCTTGTAAAGCCGAAGAGCTTAGAAAAGAAAAGCAAAGAGTTGATGAGGGAACTGGAGAGTTTCGTAAAAGATCCTCGGGAAGGTCTCTTCAACAGACATCGAAGAGATTTCAAGATGATGCGGGCCAGTTTAGAGGCACTTCGGGCCTTTTTAGACGAGATCGTGATCGACCCCCTGTGGGTACACGAGGCACTTCGGTCGCCAGTGTTGGGAATGAACGTCGAGACAGGACGAAATGCCGATATTGCGGTAAATGGCATTCGGGGAGTTGTAGATTTCCTGACCGCTCCTGTTACAAATGCGGATCAGTTGACCACTTCATTAAAGATTGCCCGAGGTTGTCGGGACAGAATGCAAATCAGAGTGGGAGACCGGGTGCTACCACTGCTCGAGGTAGACCATCTGGAAATATGGGCAATGCTAGTGGTGGTCAGAGAGGATCTAGAGATGATATAACCAGATCCGAAGCCCGTGCGCCTGCTAGAGCTTATGCTATACGTGCCCGCGAGGATGCTTCTTCGCCTGATGTTATTACCGGTACATTCACCCTCTTTGATACTAATGTAATTGCTTTGATTGACCCCGGTTCTACTCATTCTTACATATGTGAAACCTTAGCATCCAGTAAGACTTTACCTATTGAGTCTACTGAGTTCGTAATTCGGGTGTCAAATCCCTTGGGTCGTTACGTGCTTGTCGACAAAGTGTGTAAGAAATGTCCCCTGGAAATCCGAGGTTCCTGTTTTCCGGCGGACTTGATGCTTTTGCCGTTTGATGAATTTGATGTTATCCTTGGTTTGGATTGGTTGACCACGCATGATGCGGTTGTGAATTGCAAGAGCAAGACTATTGATTTGAGGTGCGCAAATAACGAAGTAATCCAAATTGAGTCTGCGGACTTGGAGGGGATGCCAGCTGTAATATCAGCAATGTTGGCACATAAATATGTAAGAAAAGGGTGCGAAGCATACCTTGCGTATGTACTTGGTGACAAAGAATTAGAAAAGAAACCCGAATCTGTGCCGGTGGTTTGTGAATACCCGGATGTTTTTCCGGAAGAATTACCGGGTTTACCACCTGTTCGGGAGGTAGAGTTTGGTATTGAGCTTGTACCTGGGACTACGCCGATTTCGATAGCTCCGTATCGTATGGCACCAACCGAGTTAAAGGAGTTGAAAGCTCAGTTGCAAGAACTGACGGATAGAGGTTTCGCTCGACCAAGTTTCTCACCTTGGGGTGCACCAGTATTGTTCGTGAAAAAGAAGGACGGAACCATGAGGTTGTGCATTGACTATCGTCAGCTGAATAAAGTGACGATAAAGAACAAATATCCGTTGCCGCGCATCGATGATTTGTTCGACCAACTGAAGGGAGCCTCAGTGTTCTCAAAAAAAGATTTGAGATCGGGCTATTATCAGTTGCGAATTCGAGATTCAGATATTCCCAAAACTGCCTTCAGAACGAGATATGGTCACTACGAATTCTTAGTGATGCCGTTTGGGCTCACTAATGCCCCTGCAGTATTTATGGATTTGATGAATCGGATCTTCAGACCGTATTTGGATCGGTTCGTAGTGGTGTTCATTGATGACATTTTGGTCTATTCAAGAGATGAGACCGAACATGCTGAGCATCTGAGGCTAGTGCTGCAAATTTTGCGGGATAAGCAGTTATATGCTAAGTTCAGTAAGTGTGAGTTCTGGTTAAGAGAGGTTAGCTTCTTGGGTCATGTGGTATCCGCGTCGGGTATTCGAGTTGACCCGAACAAAATTTCAGTCATACTTGACTGGAAACCTCCGAGAAATGTTACTGAAGTTCGGAGCTTTTTGGGGCTCGCCGGTTATTACCGACGATTTGTGAAAGGTTTCTCGATGATAGCCACACCAATGACGAAGCTACTTCAAAGGGATGTTAAGTTCGAGTGGACGGAGAAATGTCAGAAAAGTTTCGACCAACTGAAAACTCATTTGACTGAAGCTCCAATTTTGGAGCAACCTGAAACAGGTAAAGAGTTTGTCATTTATAGTGACGCATCCCTACTTGGGTTGGGTTGCGTATTGATGCAAGAAGGTCGAGTCGTGGCCTATGCGTCGAGACAATTGAAGCCACACGAGAGGAATTATCCGACCCATGATCTCGAACTAGCTGCCATCGTGTTTGCTTTAAAAATATGGCGACATTATCTGTTTGGTGAGAAGTGCCATGTATTTTCGGATCACAAAAGTCTCAAATATTTGATGACTCAACGAGACTTGAATCTGCGACAAAGACGTTGGCTTGAGTTGTTGAAAGATTACGAGCTTGTCATTGATTACCACCCGGGAAAGGCTAACGTGGTTGCGGACGCCTTAAGCCGGAAGTCATTGTTTGCTTTACGAGTGATGAACGTGCATTTATCTGTTCTACCAGACAGTGTGTTAGTAGCTGAATTAAAAGCTAAACCATTATTGACTCACCAAATTCGTGAAGCTCAGAAAGTCGATGATGAATTGGTTGCAAAACGGGCTAAGTTTTTTCCGAACGAGGAATCGGAGTTTCAAATTGATGATGATGATTGTTTGAGGTTCAGAAATCATTTGTGTGTTCCAAGGAATTCGAAACTCATTTCGATGATTCTGAACGAAGCCCATTGTAGCCGAATGTCAATTCACCCGGGGAGTACGAAAATGTACAACGATTTGAAACATCAATTTTGGTGGCATGGTATGAAACGGGACATCTCCGACTTTGTTTCGAGATGTTTAATATGTCAACAAGTGAAAGCGGAACATCAAGTGCCTTCAGGATTACTCCAGCCGATCATGATACCCGAGTGGAAATGGGATCGAGTCACAATGGACTTTGTGTCCGGACTGCCCTTGTCAGCAAGTAAGAAGGATGCGATATGGGTTATTGTTGATAGACTGACTAAGTCGGCTCATTTCATCCCCGTACGTACGAATTTTTCATTGGATAAACTAGCTGAATTGTACGTTTATCAAATTGTGAGATTACACGGGGTACCTGTTTCTATCGTGTCGGATAGAGATCCGAGATTCACCTCACGATTTTGGAAGAAATTGCAAGAAGCTCTGGGTACCAAGCTGCATTTTAGCACTGCTTTTCACCCCCAAACCGATGGTCAATCCGAGCGGATAATTCAGATACTTGAGGATATGTTGAGATGTTGCATCCTCGAGTTCAGTAGTTCATGGGAACGGTATTTACCTTTGATTGAATTCGCTTACAACAATAGTTTTCAATCAAGTATTAAGATGGCACCTTACGAGGCTTTGTACGGTCGTAAATGCCGTACACCATTGTTTTGGACCGAGCTCGGTGAAAGTAAAATTTTCGGAGTTGATTTGATTAAAGATGCTGAACAGAAAGTAAAGGTAATCCGTGAAAGTCTAAAGGTAGCCACGGATCGTCAGAAGTCGTACGCAGATTTGAAACGAAAAGACATCGAGTATCAGGTGGGAGACAAAGTGTTCCTTAAGGTTTCACCTTGGAAAAAGATACTCAGGTTCGGCCGTAAGGGAAAGTTGAGCCCAAGATTCATTGGGCCGTACGAAATCTCCGAACGAGTTGGTCCGGTTGCGTATAGATTGATTTTGCCCCCGGAGCTTGAAAAGATTCATGACGTCTTTCATGTTTCGATGCTTCGACGCTATCGATCTGATCCATCGCACATAATTAGCCCATCAGAGGTTGAAATTCAAGTCGACATGAGCTATGAAGAAGAACCGATGCGTATCCTAGCTCGTGAAGTGAAGGAGTTGCGAAACAAAAGAGTTCCGCTAGTAAAGGTGTTATGGCTCAAACACGGGATCGAGGAAGCTACTTGGGAGACCGAGAGCTCGATGAAAGAACGATACCCAAACCTATTTACCGGTAAGATTTTTGGGGACGAAAATTTCTTAAGTGGGGGAGAGTTGTGACAGCCCAAAGTTGACCCTAGTCGGGAAGTGGTTTCGGGACCGCTAAACCGAGTCACCAAAATGTTTGAATGTGATACTTATTGTCTAGAATATGTAATTATGAATGTGTGAAATTTCAAGCTTCAATTTGGTTGATTTCATGTGAATTTAGTTAATAGGACTTATGTGAGAAAATTCTAAAATGTGATAGGTCAATGTGTGAGGACCTATTAGTGCATGTGGACAAAGGGGGGACTTGCATGTCAAATTTCCCCCCTACTAGTAGTGGCCGGCCATGATGGGCATGATGAACAATTGTGCAATTTATTTTATGGAAATTATGGCATGAGTATGGCACAAATAAGATATGTTAATTTGTGTCATAAAATGTTGGGATAAAACAAATAAAATAATAAAAAAGGAGTATGGTAAATACAAAAAAAAATGTGTGTGTAGTTGTTTGTCCCCCCCCCATTGCCGTGAGCTAAAGAAAAGAAAGGAGAGAATTTTGTTCATCCTTTTCTCATCTTCATGCTTGCCGAAACTAGAAAGAAAAACAAAGAAAAATTTTCTCATCCTTTGGTTCATCCTTGGCCAAAAATTTTAAGGAGGAAAGAAGAAGAAAGGTGAAGAGATTCGGCCATGCATGTAGCTAGGCTAAGGTATGTTTGATGATGTTCCATGAGATGCATGCATGTTTTAGTTGTTAGCTTGAGTTCTACTTGGCCCATGGTCTAAATCTTGCTATGTGATGGAATTGGCACTTGACCATGGATGCATCATTCTTGGTTGGTGCTTGATGTTGTGGTGATGAGGCATGAGGATGAGTTAAGATTCGGCCTAGGTGGAGGTTGTGTTAATGCCATTGCATGCAAAATATGAAGCTTGTTGATGATGCATGTGATGATGGCTTGATGATTCTTGAACCTCCTTTTTTTTAGCATTTTTGTGTGAGCACATATGTGCATTGGTTGCTAAATGGAGAAGAATCGGCTAGCAAGATGTGTGCTAAGGCCGAATGTAACTTTGCATGTTGATGAGCAATGCATGTGTTAAATCGATGAAAAGGGGGAGGATGCTTTACTAGTGTGTGTGTATGTGTGTATTAAGTGTTGAGATCGACCCCAAAATAGACATGCATATTCGGCCAAGGGGAAAGAAATTAGCTAATATGTTGTGTTGATGCATGATTTTTGCATGTATGAGACTTTAATGTCTAATGTATAAATATGGGCTAAGTGCCTTGTGTTCATCTTTTTGATGCCTAAATGATGAAATCAATTTATTTGTTTGATTAAGCTCAAGAGCAAAGGGGAAATAAATCCGATAAAGGGAACGAAAAAGTGGTTGAATAGCTAGCGGAATCGTTCGACAGCACCCGAGGTAAGTTCTTGAGTAAGAGAGCTTAAATTACGATGTGATTAAATCATGCTCTATGTGTTGCTATTGAGCCGAATGTGCAAGGACGATATGTGCCTTGTGTTTGAGTTTCGCAAATGAAAATGAAATATGAATGTGCCATGAATTATTGTTAGATGTGCATGATTAATTGAATGCTGTCCGGGCTAAGTCCCGAAGGCTTTGTGCTAAGTGAATATATCCGGACTAAGATCCGAAGGCATTTGTGCGAGATACAAATTCCGGGTTAAGCCCCGAAGACCTTTGTGCGAGATACTAAATCCGGGTTAAGTCCCGAAGGCATTCGTGCGAGTTATTAAATCCGGGTTATGTCCCGAAGGCATTGTGTGAGTTACTAAAACCGGGCTATGTCCCGAAGGCATTTGAACGAGGAGCTATATCCGGTTAAATCCCGAAGGTACGTGATTTGGTAATGAATGAGCTTGCTGTAAAATTCCAGCGAATACTCGGAAAACATCCCAATATGGGGATATGTTACGTATGTGTTGAATTTAATCGAGCCCTTACAAATAAATGTTCGCTCAGTTGATAAACGAGCTACCGGCCTTCGGCTAAGTTAGTCTATTGTGTATGTACATAAGGGTTGTTAATGTTGTGAAGCAAGTTTGATATCGGTAAATTGCGTATTATGAAATATTCCATTTAGCTAAATGTGTGTTATTCTGGAATTCCTTGCTCAAAACTTACTAAGCATAAATTGCTTACTCGTTACACTGCTCCTCTGTTTTATAGATTTTTGGTTCTCCAGCTATCGGACTCGGGATCTTGAAGTCGAAGTCGCCCACACTATCAAAGGCTCTTTTGGGTACTATTTTGGTTGAATCTTGATATGGCATGTATAGGACTACCCATTGTTGTTTTTCGAATACTTTATGAAATGTATAAGTGTACAGCCATGCGAAAATGGCTTGTAGAAGTGGAGTATGGCATTAGACCATTCGTGTTTATGAATGTATAGATGGTTTCATGATGTAACTATAGTTGGAATGGAAGTGTTGAGTAAATGATCAGCCACTGGAATGGCTAAGTATGATCATATGTGGGCTTATGTATGACAAGGCCCTAGTTGGTCCATGAAACCCCAAAATAGGTAAGGTTTACTTTGAAAACAGAGTCTGATAGCAGCAGTGGTGTGGATTGGAAAAATCACAAGAATTCGTAGGAGTGGAATTAAATAGTGAATAAATTATGTAATCGAACCTTGATGAATCTACGTTCATATGAAAGTAACGAAACAATCATATGAACAGTACAGTAAGAGATATTCGGGTTCTTGTGGAACAGGGCCAGAACAGTTTCTGGATTCCCTGTTCCGCCTTTGGAAATTCACTATAAATTGACCAGAGATAATTAGGGGTCATACCATATATGTATGGATTCCTCTCTGAGTCTAGTTTCCATAGAAATAAACGGCATCAGTATTGAAGCTCTGTGCAGAGAGATATCCAAGTCGTAATGGGAAAAGGTCAGCGTAGTCAACCCCTGTAACATGGGAGACTTTGACTAATAAACTGTACTAATTGGCCCGACCAAAAATTCTAGAAAAAAATACATAGGTGGGGACATGAGTCTAGTTTCAGGGAAAAATCACAAAACTGATTTTCGAGTTGTGAAACTCAAGATATGATTTTTGAAGCGACTAGTACTCAGACTGGGCAGTGTCTGGAAAAATTTTTCAAAGTTTGTTAACATCTCGTGTCCGACTCCGGTGTCGGTCTCGGGTTCGGGGTGTTACAGTGTTGTCAAGGCTGCAAAGTGCACTCTAGGTGCTAGACCCCTTAAATTGGTGCAAGAAAAATGCTAGCCTGAGTGAAGTAAAGCGCAATACATGTATGTACTTTTAGCAAGTCTGTATATATGATATATAAAGCTTAATATGTATAGTAAACTCTAAATTATAGTCTAGTTTATCTACAGAACATGCAATTTTTTTATTAATCAATATGCATGATTTCCTTATAGTCAATGTTTGTTGCTAAATGCTCAAATATTGGGAAGTACATAGTTTGACATGATTCATTTCTAACTAGTAAAGAGATACCAAATGAGATCGTGAAAAATAAAAGAAATTAAAGGAGATTCAATCAAGTGGATTTTTTTATGCTATTGCCAGGCGCTCCTAGGTACAAGCCTCGTGTGCCTAATCAAAAGGACTTACTATGTTTTTAGACGATTGATTACAGTTCACAATAAACTTTTGAGTTTTGAAATGAATGTTTTATATCAAATTATGAACAGAGTTCTTTAGCTTATATCACTAAAGGTCTGCTCTAGAGTAGAACACAGTGGAATCAATAAGATAGTAATCTTGGCCTTTGATAAAAAAGAATTGAGTACGAGTCCAGGTTCTGGAAACATTTGGAAATTTCTATCACTTCAATAGCACTACTCTAATTGTATGATCAAAGTTAAAATACTTCTGTTATGCTTTGTTTTATTAGCTGTAGAAAAGACTTTAGAATGCGCATTATATGTATTGATTTGTGAAGCAGATGAAGTCTCTGTAGTCTGGATGTTCAAATTCAACTTCTAAATAATTTTATTCATACTATTTTGATTTTCATAAAACTCTCCTAAAGTTTTCTTTGATTATAAGCTTGGATGTCATGTTTATCTGTTTGGTGCACATTTTCTTATGTATGCTTTCCAATAAGGTGAAAAGGGCTCATCCTTTGCAGGTTTGGGCAGCTGGTTTTGCTATTGCTATACTGAAGCAACAAGGTTTGGGCAGCTATAGCCTGGGAAATGGCTACTGGTTTTAAAAAATGTTGTAGTTAGTGATTGCATATTGGTCATCTGTACACCCAAGGCAACACAATTTTTGATGCATTCTTTGATATTATTTTTAATGCTTGGTATCTAAATCAAATTTCTCTGCAGATATTTGAGAAGAACCCTACCAAGATCAAGAATTATGGTATATGGCTTCGCTACCAAAGCCGTACTGGTTATCATAACATGTACAAGGAATACCGTGACACTACTCTAAACGGAGCTGTTGAACAGAAGTACACTAAGATGGCTTCTCGCCACAGAGTCCGATTTCCATGTATCCAGATTATCAAGACTGCAACTATCCCAGCCAAGCTATGCAAGAGAAGCAGCTCCACAACTCCAAAATCAAGTTCTCATTGGTGTTCAATAAGGTAAGGCCGCCTACCAGGAAGCTGAAGACCACTTACAAGGCATCAAAGCTTAACTTGTTTAAGTTCTCTCATTGCAATGAAAAGAGAGTTAATGTGGTTTATAATTCTAAAATTTTTTGTAGTGAACATCTGTCAGTTTGTTGATTGGATATTGTTTTTCATTTGAGAAGTCTAGGCCACATCTGACTGGTTAAAGTTAAATTTTCTTTAATTTACTATCACATTTTGTTTACTTCGATGAACTGGTTTGCAATGTTTGAACTTTATTGTCTAGGGTTTTTGTTTCTCAAAGGCAACTAGGACGCTTTAGTAAAAGAAATTGCTGGCTTTATTTCACAAGTTTTCTAATAACTTTGATGGTGTATCATTTTTTGGGACTTGAATTTGGTAACTGATACTACATTAGGGCTTGAATTTATTATTGATCCACTAAGTTAGGTAATTGTTCTTACATTTGGGTTTGAACTAAGCAACTATTTTTGTTTTAAGGCTTGAATTTTTGTTTTGTCCAAGTTAAATCCCAAAACATGGCAATGGTTCCTATATAATGGTTTAAAATTTTTTTGCCTAACTTTTTTAGAGTAATGTGATAACTTGGCAACTTGTACATGCTTGATATTAATTATATAAATTTATTAATATATATAATAAACTCAATTAAACAATGAAAAGATAATAAATTCTTAAATATATATTTGTTTAATTTAAAACAGCTTTTCCGAAAATTATTTTCAAGAAATCTGCCAAATAACAGAAAATATTTTACACAGATTCATCCAAACACCAGAAAAGTAAATCATTTCCAGAAAAATAAATCATTTTCTAGAAATCATTTTCCGAAAAATATTTTACTGACAAACAAACGGAGCCTAAATGTTGCAACCGACCAACAAAGAATCCAAACGACCTCTTTTGTCTACTGGTCGGGTTCTACCCAGTAACTAAAAAAAGAGGCTAGTGATCTGATTTTAATCTCTACAAGTGATATACAGTAGTTGTAGGAAACACATTATCCCATTTTATTTTTTTTGCATAGACCCCGATCAAGACGTTCAAGGACATTACCACGTCCCAAAGTAAATTTCGAGCCTACAAACCCCATATCCTTCAACCTATGATCAAACACCAATTTTTGAAAACGAAGACAGCCTGCAAAATTTTCCTCAGAATCGACTTGCAGCATAGCATTAAAATCGCCAATAAGCACCATCGGTCCTTGACAATAAACAATTACCCTCTCCAACTGTGTCCAAAGAAGTTTTCTTTTGATCGCTTGGGGGCTCCCATAAACAACCATTAGAAAGAAATTCTTAGAAAAATTAACATTGCACCGTTTGAAGATAATGAATTGGAAATGGTTGTATATTACCTCCATGTTAACATTCTATCCATACAAATCCAAATACCCTTGCAAGTCATTTAGCTTCCACTCTATAAAAATTTGGGAATTGTGTTTTCTCAATTATCCAATTAGCTTTATTCCCACTTAATTTCGTTTCAGTCAAAGCCACAATATCCGATTTGTGTACTCTCATATTTTCCTTCATAATTCTATCAAACCGGGGATGTCTACATCCTTGACAATTCTATGAAAAAAATTTAATGACATAAATAAAATGATAAAAATTAGAAACAACACATGTTTTTTGCTTATTCAGCAACATCATTCTCCAACTCCTGATCTCTCTCTTTGGCATAATCAATCTCATCATCCATTAGATCATCACCCTTTTTCGCCTGTGCAGTAATATTCTCCACCAAAGCATTAACGAAGTCTTCCACCGACACTAGTTTTTTAATAGTACCGTCACACCCAATCTGAATGCCTTTCCCTTTTAACCCACACCGAACTTGCCTCTATTTAACTGTATTTGATTCTGACGACTGTGAAGAAGAAGATCCATCATGATGAAGATTTACTCACCACAGTTTTATCCATACTTTGAGAGACAAGTTGGTAAACACGAGGAGAGTACTGAATCGCCCGGACTCCGTCAATTGTTTTTGAAATAATATCACCCTCTTGAAAGATCAAAATCATCCTCCTCAAAGCTTTCTTCATCTAAATGGATTGAGTCATTATTCCCCCATTAGAGTGTTCTTGAATGACAACATAGGCTTATTCGTCATCTGTACTCTACTACCGATCCCGCCACCAGATGTGAAGAGAATGACAAGAATTTGCCATCAAAGAAGAATACAATTCGTGTTTTGCCCAGAGAGATGATAAATTTATATTGATCCATTTTTACTATGATTTAAATTTTATTAAAGTAAATAATGTAATTACTTTAAATTGAGTTGCTATATAAGCTAAAATCTTACGTAATGAAGTCAATTTGGATAATAATAATAAAAAAAGCACATTTGAATAAAGAATATGAAATTATCCGTACTTGGAAAAAATAGGAGGATGGTTGTATTTATTCCAAAATTCCAATTTGAGATTTTACTTTAATTGTGATTAGATGGTTATAGAATGGATGACGACATTCCCCTCAATTGGTGGAACTACTGACCTGATATCTGAAAAGAATCAAATGTCTTCGTACCATGATAGGTGATCTATCTTCAGCCGTTGATCTGGGCTTTAGCTTTATCAACTTAATGAGTACCAAAAACAGTAAAAGGGTTGACCGGGTTAAAAAAAAAACTTTTAAAAAACAGTAAAAGGTTAGTGTAATTGTCTTTTTACCTTTGAAATTTTGTTCTAAAGAATGGCAGATTAGCTTACTACACATCTTACGTCACCCGGACTTTGGTTGCTGATGTCATGGAAAAGCTCAGCAGAACTATCTCAGGAAACTTAAGCATTTTCATCACTTCACTGGAAGCTGATGTTAATGTTGTCGCCCGTGACAAGCAAATTGCAGGACTTTCTCCTATCTGTATGAATAATGCTACTGTTTAGGCTTCTTTAAGCCTCTTTTACTACCTCCCAAAAACAATATTAACTAAGAATAGGATGATTTCAGTTTGATTGGGTTGGATTTATCAGATATTTTAAATATTCTCTTGAATCATTTGTAACAATTTGGTTCTATTCTATTTTCAGTTTCTTATGGTAATTTTATGTTATGAGATTTTAGATTTATTTTAATGAACTTTAGAGCTTATTTGATAAGAATTTCAAAGCTATTTCATTAATATTTATGAATTTTTTTCAAATAATTAATAAATAATATTTTTATTATTTTAATAAAAATTAAAATAATTATAAATTAAGGATGTGTGTGATAAATTGAAAATTGTAAATATTGAATTTATATTAGAAAGCTATTTGATAATTGGTAAATATAAGTACTTATTAGGAAATAAATAATAAAGAGAATAAAAATAAGATAAATAGAGAGTAAAGAGAAGCACATACATTATTGATGAATCGGATGTTTACGATGTTTTTACAAAATTTATATTTATAAACTTAAGAAAAATAAATGAGATAAAACTCTACTTTAAATGACTGTTAGAGTCCTAAAGTACATCAATATTATCTTGATATTGATGGATCTCCATTTAATGATAAGATATTCGTAATAGTACTGTATATAATTACATTGTTTGATAAAAGTAAATATTAATTTTTTTAAAATATTTTTTTTAATTTTAATCTTATTAATATAACATTTTATATTATTTTTTATAGTTTTGAATGAAAGATAAAAGATGGAAATTTGAATATCTCTTTTTTTTTAATGATAATTTATTTTAAAATTTTTAATAAAAATAAATTCAACTTAATATTTTCTATATCAAGACTACTTACCTACTTATCTTATTTTGTTGAAAATTTTTTATTAAGTAAAAAATTAAAATGATTATCTTTTTATGAATATCTTATTAAGTGGATGTCCATCATGATTAAGATAAGTTTTGATGTACTTTAAATTCTAATAGTGATTAGAAGTAGACCTCTACTTCATTTATACTTCTTATGTTTATATAAATAGAGACTTTGGAGAAACATTGTAAAAATTTCGATTGATCAATAAAATTCAATCTCTCTTTGCTCTCTCATTCTCTTTTTTTCTTTATTTTCTCTTTTATTTTATAACACGTTATCAGCACGATTCTCTTTTATTTTATAATACAGTCACTCCAAATTTATTACTCAAGTTGTTGTCGATTGCCTTTCAGAGCTATTGCAATTTTAGTCTTCAATTGAGGCCTGCGCACTATGGGTAATCATTAGAGTCTTTAACCACTTATCTTCAGGGATACTTTGCTATGGTTTATTTATTATATCATGTTTATTATAATTGGATACTAATCATGACAACATTAATAGATAGATTTTGATTTGAAATCCAAACATGTTAGCGATGGTGATCATGAAATAAAGAATCTATTGGGACAATTATAAGTTCGTCCTAATTAATCTATTGCATTCCCCGAAGTGAACGCAAGCATAAAAGAAAATAAAAATCAATATTATTCCAATATTTGGTAGTACAAAATTAGTCGAAAGCTCTAGAAGAGCTAATATATTAATATCTTGTGATGGTTAATCCATTTGTTTTAAAAAAATATTCATAATGGATCTCATATTGAGATTGTGAATGAGAAAAATATTACATTTCATATTAATGAAAAAAGGATTGAATTATTGATTACTCTTATTATTAAATTGAATTGACTTTGACTATTTTTGTGATCTTATTTTGTCATCATCCACATTAAGGGATTGAAAGCAAAATATTTGACTACGAAAGAGTTATTTATGAGCAATAGAATATGATAATTACATCTAAAGTTTGTTATGGTTGGAAGGACCTAAAGTAGCAAGTTTTTTTTTTAAACTATGAATATAATTCTATAGTATTCAAAATAAGTTTTCAATTAAAATTACGTGGAAAAATATTACTAATTAGAACTTGCAAGAGAGAAAACTTATGTATGAAAAGTTATTGGTTATGCACCTATTGTGCACCTAGAAAATAAGATTCACTTTCAAAGTTTGCTATTAATAGCTTTTAATTGAATTCAAAGTCTACTATTGGAGTTTAATTTGCTTACTTCTTGATAAAATTGTCAAGACTCAACGCAGAAAAAAAGATTTTGGCATATTCCTTTAAGCGAATATTGCATATAATTGTTTGGAATTTATATTTATTTTGTTGACTCAATTACATTATAGACTTCATTTGACTTAGACATTTCCAGTAGTAAATGTCACAATAGTACCTATATGTGGATACAAAGTAAAATGAATGACAGTAAAATTATCAATTTGTCACAATTTATGTTGACATTATTAGTACAATTGAAATACATGTTAAAGTAAACTAGAAGTTTATTGATACAAATGCATTTACTACTTGGCGTGACTAGTTAGACCATTTTGGATCATATATGATGTGAAAATTAATTGAAAATTTATATGGACATTCATTAAATAACCAAAAAATTCTTTAATTTAAAAAATCTCATTTCTTGCATTTTTTAAATAAATATGGGCTCATTCATTCACCATGTGAATAGTTTTGATATTATATGATTTTGGTAATGCATATACAAAATAATTACGTATCTGTTATCAACTTGCAACCTATTGTTTGGAAGATGTTTAAATAATTAATTTCAGACCATGCAATTAAGACAGTTCATCTTGCTAATACTAATAAGTTTATATCTCAATCTTTTATGAATTGAGTTTGAAAAACTTTTGTAAAAGCTTGTTATTTATGCGCATAATGGTTTAGAGAAACTATTGATTGAATGCATTTGATTAATATCTAAACCATTACTTATGAAAACTAAACTTCCTATTTCAACATGAGATTATGTTGATTTATGTGTTGTACGCATCAGGCCAATAAGTTATAAATACTCTCCATTACAATTGATTTTTAATCAAGAGCTAAATATTACTCATCTTTGAATTTTTGTATGTGCGTATATATTCCAATTGCTCCACCAGAACGTACAAAGATGAGTGAATCCTCAAAGAAAGTTGAGAATATATATTAATTACAAGTCTCCTTGTATTAGTAGATGTTTTGAATGTATTGGAGATTCAATTATGAAATTATTTGTGATTACTATTTTGATTTGCTAGTTTTTCAGATATTAAGGGTAGAGAAATAATAGTTGAATGAAATCACTACTTGTAATGAGTTATCATTATCTGAATATTTATAGAGAGTAATTTGAACCAAAAGTTCAAAAATGATAACTCACTTTATTACAAGTTAACTGTCAGATGTATTCACAAACTTAATGAGAATAACTAAGTGTTATGTACCATCTAATATTTTGAATCAAAGTCCCAGTAGGGCAATCAGTTAGAATAAATGATAGATTGATCGGTTCTAGATTAAAATTCTTCTAGATGGTTATATAGTGGAGGTAAGTGCTCCAGAAGAGACCCAAGACATAACTAATAAGTAAAACTCCAGAAGAGATTCAGGTACCTGAAACTGATGATTAAAATAGTAAAAATAATATATCTCAATAAGTTATGTCAATTCAAGAAAATGTCGAACCGATAATAAAAGTGGTCGACAATGGTTTTGCATGCAATATTATTGTTGAAATAATGAAATAAAAAGAGAATCTTGAATAAATCTTGTGAGAAATATAGATATGAAATGGATTGTTCAAAATAGAAAGACGCAACTCAAGTACAATTAAATTCGTGGAGTTTTTATACCAATAGTCCAAATACTTAGAGGTATAAAGCCAGTGAAGGTACAAATGAAGTAGTTTTGCAAAAGCGGAATAAAAATATAAAGTTTTTTGCTAAGCCCTAGCATTGATTATGAAAAGATATAATATTTTTTTTGTGGTGGATGCAATAACTTTTAGATATATTATTAAACTAATAATTCCTAAAAGATTTAAATTACGTCTAATGGTTGTTGTTACAACCTTTTTATAAATCACTATATAATAAAGTTTATATTAAAATCTTTAAAGGATTTAGAATACTAGAAGCATATTGAAATTATCAAAAAATTGTTAATTTATATAAATTGAAATAATTTGAACATTTGTGATAAATTTGACATAGTGAATAGAAGTTGAAGGAAGATAATAAAATGATCCAAAATACTTATTTGTGTTTTTATAGAAGAATCATGATTAAAGTTTACTATGATTATTATTGAAACTCTTGAAGAGATCAAAATATATTTCCCCCAAAAAATTTCCCTCACTCATGAAATTTGCAACACTCTAGACCCGGCCTAGTTGTCTAAACCAAGTCCAGAAAGTTACATTAACTTTATTAAGCAAATCCACTTTTATAAGTATAATTAAAATTGTTTGACAGATCATGACAACCATTAAATCCAACAGATAGTTCGATAACTTTAAAAAAGTCGTAGTACTAAGAAACAATAGAACTAAATGATAAATATATAAAGGATAATAAGCAGATTGACCGAGCTTCCCCCACACTGACCCAATCAAGCCTATGAGTTACTTGAAATTCAGTCAACAACATAGTGAGTAGAGAACTCAGTATATAACCAATATAGACTCAACTAGAAGCACAATTTTAATAAGAAGTTCTCAAATCTCAAGTTCCAATCAGAATTAGAGAATATTTTGTATAGGTTTAACGTATCAGTTATATGGCAAAATAATTCCAGTTCAAATATAGAACAGATTAGAAATATATGCAGTTATTTCTAACCCCCATCTGATACACACTATCTCTGACTATCCCAACACATCGTTAAGGTCATTTAATATTCATCCAGTCCTACACACCATAAAGCGTCAATTCTACACATTTGCTGATATGCAGACTAGTTGCCAGATCGAATTGCGACAAAGTGCCAGATTTACGTATAAGTCGTGGCTTAGCCATTGAATCAGAACAAATTACTTCTTCCTTTACATAATTCCCAACCAATGCAAATGCAAATTACAGATGTCAATAGTATATGCACAGTCATTCAGATTCAATTTATAAGTAGGTTATACAGCTCAATATCATTGGAAATTATCATAGTACGCATACTTTTATATAATCAATACCTCAGTCTCGGAGCATCAAATAACACCTATACAAAATAATTCAGATCATAAATACATTGTGGAAGGCTAATGTTTGTGTTAGACGACGCTTAAGGCCTCAGAAACAAGTTCCAAATTTTATCCGCATGCTACACGGCTTGGCACATGTTTGTGTGTCCACCCGTGTAACTCACACGGCCTGATACATTCTCGTGTCGTCTGTCCGTGTGGTCCTAAATTGTAAACAGTGAATCACATGGCCTGGGCAAACGCCCGTGTCTTTGGTCCGTGTGGTATCTAAAAACGACAATGAGTTATACGGACTGGGAATATACCCGTACCCCTAGCCTGTGTGCTCCTTATTTTGTACTCAGTGAGTTACATGGCCTAGACATATGCCCGTGTTTTTAGCCTGTGTGAACTCTGCACTAGACCACACACGACCTAGACACAAGGTTGTGTCCTGTGTTCGTGTGGCTCATATTTGGTGAACAATGTGTTATATGACCGTGTGGCTCCCACAGCCTACCACACGGCCGTATGGCATCGACAACCATGCTTTTCGGCTTTCAAAATTTGGAAAAACAGGGTTTTCGATACACACTTAAAGTGATTTTGAAGCTGTAAAAACGTAGAGTGCTTCCAAAGCCTAAAATGACTATCCAATAACTCAATTAACCCACTTTAATGACAATAATGAATAGTTATATGCGTAATACTGATGTGAAAGTTTCGACATGAAACATTCAACGAAATCAACTTTTACCGAAAGATCAACAACAATTACTTAAATTGACGTTTCGAGGTTCACTACTTCCAATATCCTTGCCTAAGAGGGAGACCAAATGACTAATTATAAGAAAAATCACACAATAAACTCGAAATGCCCAATTCAGAACAGGCCACGAAGAACAAAAAAAACCATGAATTCAAACGAATTAACAGTGAAACTTATTTAATAACCTTTCGATCGATGCAACTAACACGTATAACTTTGATTAGTCTCACATTTTCTTACGACAGTAACCAGAACGAAAAAGAATAAAAGAACAAAAAAAGAGAAAGAAAAATGGAAGAACAATCAAAAGAAAAGAAAGAAACAAAATAGAGCATGACTAACGTTAGATCCTAATATAACCACCAATCAATTTCTAGCATTTAGCAGAATGTTCCTTATCACATACTCCAGGACTCAAACACAAGACTATTGACACAGACAGATGCTTAACCATTGAACCAGCAAGCTCATTCTTGACACAAGTTTACCTTGAATTAAACTTAATCAAGAAATTCAAATATAGAGGTTACTTAGAATAAATTAGCAAAACTTTTAAAGATGTGACTCGCACTCCCAACCTCAACCACATAAACAAAGTAGATAACTATAGATACAAAGACTTAATTATGATAGAATCCAACATTCTAGCATTCAAATTTTTGGAGCGTTATAACTCTCTCCCCTAAAATAAATTTCGGCCTCAAAATTTACCTGACTCAAACAGATATGGGTACTGCCGTCAAATCAAATCTTCGGGTTCCCAAGTGGCTTCCTCGGTGCCATGATTCTGCCACAAACCTTAACTAGATAAATAATTTTCTTCCTCAATACCTTAACATCATGATCTAGAATCTGAATAGGTTATTCCTCAAGAGTTAAGTCTGGTCCTACCTCAATTTCCTCAATCAAAGTAACGTGCGATGGATCAGATTGATACCGTCTCAGCATCGAGACATAAAACACATCATGAATCTGCTCCAACTCCGGCGGTAATTCTAATTGATAAGCAACAAATTCAACATGTTTCAGAAAACGATAAGGTCTAATAAATCTTGGGCTCAACTTGCCCTTACAACCAAACTGTAGGACCTTTTTCCACTGACACACTTTCAAAAACACTTGATCGTCTACAGAGAATTCAATATCTTTTATCTTTAAATCAACATGATCAGAAGCGGCTTTAAGATGATCTCAAATCAACTTGACAGTATTCTCAATTTCAAAAACTAGCTCGGGCCCTAAAACTCAATGCTTGCTTAACTCAGTCCAACATAGCGAAATACGACACTTATGACTATACAAAGCCTCGTAAGGTTCCATTTGAATATTAAACTAGAAGCTGTTGTTGTTTGCAAACTTAGCCTACGGTAAGTAATCTTTCCAACTACCCCAAAAATCTATTACACAACCTCGAAGCATATCCTCTAGGATCTGAATAACTTGCTCAAATTGTCCATCGATCTAAGGATGATACGCAGTATTGAAATTTAGTCGGGTGTCTAAAGCCTCATGAAGCTTCTTCTAAAATTGAGACGTAAAACACGAATTTCTATCAGAGATAATCGAGATTATAATCTCATGCAGTCTCACGATTTCAACAATCTACAAATTAGCGAGCTTGAGTAATTTGTTCTGATAGGAATGAAATGAGCGAATTTGTTTAATCGATCAACAATAATCCAAACTGAATCTTTTTTAGTGGGGGCTAACATCAACCCACTAACAAAATCCATCGTTATACGCTCCTATTTTCATAGAGGAATCTTAACCAACTGAAGCAATCCTGAGGGCAACTAATTTCATCTTTAACCTTTTGGCACGTCAGACAGAGGGATACAAAGGCAACCACTTCCTATTTCAGACCAGGCCACCAATAAAGTTCTCAGAGGTCCTGATACATTTTATTTCCACGAGGATGCATAACTTAAGGGCTACTATATGCCTTATGTAGAATTGATCACCTCAGCTTCTTATCATTTGGCATACAAACTCGACCCCTGAAACATAAGACTTTGTCACTATTCAAGCTAAAATCTAAAGTTTCACTTGAACCAATCTGTTGCAGCCGCTAAACTAGGACTCATCGCTCAACTATTTAACCCGAATCTATTTGACCCAAGTCAGTTTAACCTACAATTCAACTAATAATTTTTCATCCTCAACTAAACTCAGACGAGCTAACATCGCTTTCAGGTCAGTCATCGCTCTACGACTAAGAGCATCGACTACCACATTAGCTTTACTCTGATGATACTTTATCGTATAGTCATAATCCTTAAACAACTCAACCCACCTACGCTACCTAAGATTTAACTCCTTTTGAGTTAACAGATACTTGAGGCTCTTGTACTAATGTAAATGATACACCTCTCACCATACAGGTAATGCCTCTAGATTTTTAGAGCAAACACAACTGCAGCCAGCTCAAAATCGTGCATAGGGTAGTTACCCTCGTGTGTCTTATGCTGTAGCAATGCGTAAGCTACCACTTTACCGTCTTGCATTAAAACGCATCCTAACCCGACGTGCGACACATCACTGAAAACCATAAACTCTTGACCCAATTTAAGTTGAACAAGAATAGGAGCTTGCATCAAAATAGACTTGAGCTTTTCGAAGCTAGACTGTTGTTCCTCAGGCTATACAAACGAAGCGTCCATATACAGTAACTTCGTCAGATGTGACACAATCAGGAAAAATCCCTTGACAAACCTTCGATTGTAACCTGCTAAACCCAGGAAACTACGAAACCCAGGTACATTTCTTGGTTGTTTCCACTCAACTATAGTTTCTATTTTCTTGGGATCGATCTAAATCCCTTTAGTAGTTATCACATATCCAAGAAAAGAAACCTCCTACAACCAGAACTCGCACTTACTAAACTTAGCATACAATTATTTTTCTCAGAGTATCTGGAGCACAATACGAAGGTAGTTATCATGCTTAGACTCAGTCTTAGAATAAATCAGTATGTCAATAAAAACTACTACAAACTGATCCAAATACGATTAGAACACCTGATTCATTAACTCCATGAATGCTACAGAGGCATTCGTCAACCCAAAAGGCATCACTAGGAGCTCGTAATGTCCATAACGAGTCCCAAAGGCGGTTTTGTACACATCAGTCTTTTCAACCTTGAGCTAATAGTAACCTGAATAATGATCAATTTCGGAGAAAATAGATGCCCCACGAAACTAATTGAACAAGTCATCAATCTTCAGTAGCAGATACTTATTCTTTACCGTCAATTTGTTCAGCTGTCATTAATCTATACACATTCTCATCGATCCATCCTTTTTAACAAACAATACAGGTGCCCCTTACAGAGAAAGACTTGGTTAGATGAACCCTCTATCAAGAAGTTCTTGGAGCTAAGCTTTTAGCTCTACAAGCTCCTTCGGTGCCATGAGATAGGATATAATGGACATGGGGGCAATATCTGGTAAAAGATTAATACCGAACTCAACCTCTTTATCCGAAGATATTCCTGGCAATTCCTCAGAAAAGACATCAGGAAATTCCCTCGCAGTACGAATATCTCCTATAGAAAGCTTCGTAGGAACAAAATCGGATACGAAGGCAAGGTATGCCTCGCACCCCCTTTGGACTAACTTGTTAACTACAAGAGTGGAGATTACATTAGAAAGATAATCTCGATGCTCACCAACCATAATAACCTTATTATTTTCATCCGTCCTTAGAATAATTCTCTTAGATGCACCATCTAGACTAACCTGATACTCTACGAGTCAATCCATTCCCAGAATCAGATCAAATTCATCAAAAGACAACTCCATTAGGTCCAGCGAAAATACCATACCCTAAATCTCTAAAAGTACTCATTTATAAACCCTATCAACACAAACCAACTGACATAAAAGACTAATCACAGAAAACTCTCTAGCAGTATTCTCAGCAGTTATAACCAGATTTATAGAAACAGTACTAGTTATATATGAGTAAGTAGGCCCAATGTCAATGAGAACAAAGTATGAAACAGAATAGATAAAGATTATACCTACTATGACATCAGCATCATCAATATTATCTTGACGTCTCGTCGCATAAACCAATGCAGGCTTTCGTGCCTTAATTTGACTCACACCTCTACCCGATGCCCTTTGACCCCTACCAGAACCATTACATCCTCTGTCGTTACCACGACTACTAGGTGGTTGCTGACCTACCCTCAAGGGTTGAAAAAAACTTGGAATGGAAGTCTGTGCCACAACTGATGCATGATCTGGTTGAAGAGGAAAATTCTTAACTCGATACTCCATCGACCTACAACGAAGGCATGCTCATAACTTTCTTCAGCACTCGCCCAGATGACGCTTTCCACAGTCACTACAAAGTTGAACCTCAGTCACTAGTGCTGGTGCCTTGAATCTTGAAGGCCTATCAAACCTTGCCCGTTTCTTAGGGCAATGTCCAAAACTAGAGGGGCCTAAATCCCTTTTAATCTTATTCTGATATCTCTTTTCGTCACGCCGTTTGCACTTATTGCGCTTCACCTCTTCCATTATCTTAGCCTTATCAATCAAGTCTGCAAAAACCTACTCCTTCTGAGGAACTATAAGAACCTGCAGATCATATTGTAACCCCTCAAATCTCACACATTTATCATAATCGAATGCTACTAGAGCCTGCGCATACCTGCTCAATCACAAAAACTTAGTCTTATATTCAGCCACAAATCGATCACCCTGAACCAGGCTCATAAACTCGCTTCGACAAACCCCTACATAACTCGCCTCTACATCTTGCTCTGGAAGGCATTCTTAAATTAGTCCAATTAACCTATTCAAGCTGAGCACCTTGCTTAATCGGCATCCACCACTGATAGGCTTCATCTGAGAGCAAGGATATAATACTCCTCAATTACAAAATGGGAGTGCAGTCAATGTCAGTCATGATACGCTAAATGGCCTCGAGCCAATACTCAGCAATAATAGGGGCAACTCTAATAACGCCCCTAAACAACTTAGCACCATTCGACCAGAGTCGTTTAGTAACCGACCCTCGACCTCTAGATCTAGAATGGGTTCTGGCAACCCTTTTCAGTGTCCGAATCATGGATTGAGACAGTGTGTCGTCCTCAGCCATCGAAGTCTAGGACCCCGCCTCACTAGTAGGAGTACCAACTGTCTCACTGGTCTCTAGATTAAGCATATTACCCATAGAGGATGACTTTGCTTGAGCTCTTCCTCGGCGTCCATGATGCCCACGGGTTTTACGTCTACAACTATCGTATGAACTCATAATGTCAGTTTATCTACAATTTTAGAATTCACAGATCAGTTCAGGGTTTCTACACAGTGCTTCTACTAGTTCCTATCAGAGTATTTAACCCAATAATAGTTTCATCACTACAATTTTTCCACTATACATGATAGCAAAATAGAAATACTTAAATGTTCAGCATTAAAGTGTGACAGCCCTAATTTGACCCTAGTCGGAATGTGGTTTCGGGACCACAAAACCGAGTCATAAAATTTAGTTAAAATTTTATTTGCATATCTTATATGTGTGATAGTACTTGTACAAAAATTTGATGTTTTAATTTTATATTAGGAATGTGAATTTTGCTTGAAAGGATCTAGTTGAAAGACTTGGAAAATTATGATAGGTAAATAAGTAAGGACCAAATAGTATTAAAGTGGGAAAGTGTTGTCCTTGCATGTCAAAATTAGCCAAACTAAAGCATAGTGGCCGGCCATGCTATGGGTGGAAACATGTCTCCAACATGTTATGCTAGTGATGTATGTTAAGAAAAATAAAATAATGAGCATGGTGATTAAATAATGAAAGGAAGGGTGATGAAAAAAAAAATAATATGGTCTCATCCATACCCCCTTGTTGCCATGAATTGAAGAAAGAAAACAAAAAAAAAAAGTGTTCATTCTTGAACATCTTTGGCCGAATAGAGGAAAGAAAGGAAGGGGAAAAGCTTGAGAAAATCGGCTATGGTGGTTTGCTAGACTAAGGTATGTTTGATGTTGTCCTTGAGATGCATGCATGTTTTAGTAATTGACTTGAGTTCTAAATAGCCCATGTTCAAATCTTGAATCTTGTTGGTAACATGAGCAATCGGTCATGAGAAAGTGTTCAAGAAATGGTTGTTGTTCATGTTATTTGGATAAGAAATGGTGAGTTTTGTTGTTTCATGTTAAAGTTAGGTGAATGATGATAGAGGAGTGTTTGAACTATAAAAAGAATCGGCTACCTTGTTATGAGCTAGGGCCGAATGTGAGTTTGGTTGTGTTTGAATATTACATGCTTGGTAGAATGGTGGATGAAGGTGCCGAATGTATGTTGGATTGATAGAGTCTCCAAATTGATTTTATGTGTGTATGCATGACCGAATATACGTGGTCACATGAGTAAGGAAATGAGTTATTTGATATGTGGTAAAAGTTAAGTACTAAATCGAAGGTTGCTAAAATTGCCATTTCTTTAGCCGAATATGTGTTTGATCAATGAAGGAATTGTTGAAGAATATAGGTGAACTTGGTGAGAGTATTCGGCTTAGTGTATAAATGATATAAAGATTTTAGGAAATTGTTTTGGTTAGGTGTATGTATGATTAAGTATATTCGGCAATATACTTAAAGTGGGTACATGATATTACATTATAATTATGAGCTTAAGTATATGGATATGTGTATATGTGGTCATATAATGACATTTTGGTTTGAAAATTTAATGATATGTGATTGCCGAATGTGATAAATAAATTCATGTTATTGGGTTAAATATTGAATACTCTTATTTGTATTATTTAAGCTCAAGAACCTAAAGGAGAGGCGTCCAACAAGGGGAAATCGAAGGTCATCGAGTAGCCGACTCGGAATTATTTTACCCAAAATAAAGTAAGTCATTAAGCATATAGTTGGTATTAATTCAAATGGTCATAACGTTTATGTAATGATGCTGAATGGAATGAATAAATATATATATATGCATGTACGTATGTGATGATGAAAGTGTTGAATGAAAAGAAAAGAGGTGAGATGTATTGAGTTGTTGATCTCGGCACTAAATGTGCGGGTATAAACATTTATGACCATGAGATTGGCGCTACGTGTGCGGGTTTAAATTGTGCAGCACTAAGTGTGCGAATTGACTATGTAGCACTAAGTGTGCGAGTTTGACTATGTAGCACTAAGTGTGCGAGTTGACTATGTAGCACTAAGTGTGCGAGTTTGATTATGTAGCACTAAGTGTGCGAGTTGATTATATAGCACTGAGTGTGCGGACTTAATATATATTCTTGAATCATTATGGACACTAAGTGTGCGACACTATTGAGTCGATCACGGACAGCGGATCGGGTAAGTATCTTGAGCTCATGGCTAATAGGTGCTATGTCTATGTTTGGAGTTGAGCTTGGTAAGTTTGAACCCATGTGACGAATATACTTGAAGTCACGTACATAAGATTTATCGTGGAATGGGTGAAAGGCCGTTTAGTTGTATGATTGTAACGAAAATGAAATGATTTATGAAAATGCCTCGAATATTCTATTGATGAGTATATGGAATGTGAATGCATGATTTGGTATGAGATTGAACCGATAGGTCGAGGAACTATGGTATGGTTCGGTATGGATGGAGTAACTAGCCTCGTTCCATTTTGTTTCCTCTTGTGATAATGTTATTAATGGATGGTAGTGTATTGCTTATGACTTACTGAGTTATAAACTCACTCGGTGTTTCCTTGTCACCCATACTAGGTTTCTTGGACTCGTCTCTTTTTGCGTGGTCGGGCCGTCATCGAAGTCATCACACCGGATAGCAAGTTTTGGTACTTTCTTCTTAATTGGCTTAGGAGAACATTTCGGCATGTATAGGCTATTATGTTGTGTTTGAACTTTGGTGTGTAATCTTTTAGCCATGCGAAAATGGCATAAATGTTCGGTTGGGTTTGGATTCATAACGTTAGGTCGCAAATCTTGATAATTCGACCTTTTTATGCCATACGTCATGGTTGATTATTTTGATGTTAAAATTCATGATATGGCAATAGTGTAGTAGAGGGAAGTTTGACAATGATTAGCCTTTGGCATGGTTAGTCATGATCATAATTTGTGATATGCATGATGAATTATTAGTTAGATCAAGGAGTAAACACGAAGTGGGCATAGTTGCTTCGTAACAGATGCTGGCAGCAGCAGTGACATGAGATTGAAAAATCACTAAAAATAGTAGGAGTGGAATTAATTGATGAATAAATTATGTAATCGAAGTTCGATGAGTCTATTTTCATATAGAAGTAACGAAAAGATCATATGGACAGTATGTTAAGAGATAATCAGGTTCTCGTGGGACAGGGCCAGAACGGTTTCTGGATTCCCTGCTCTGACTTTGGAAATTCATTATAAATTAACCAGAGATAATTAGGAGTCATATCATATATGTATAGATTCCTCTCTGAGTCTAGTTTCTATAGAAACAAACGGCATCAGCATGGAAGTTCTGTACAGGGAGATATCCAGGTCGTAATGCGCAAAGGTCAGTGTAGTCGACCCCAGTAACATGGGAGACTTTTACTAATAAACTGTACTAATTGGCCCGACCAAAAATTCTAGAAAAAAATATGTAGATGGGAATATGAGTCTAGTTTCAGGGAAAATTCACGGAACTGGATTTCGAGTTCCAGAGCTCAAGATATGATTTTTAAAGCGACTAGTACGCAGATTGACAGCTTGTCTGGAAAAATTTTAATAAGTGGTTTGAAGTCTGTTAACACCTCGTGTTCGACTCCGGCGACGGTCTCGGGTTCGGGGTGTTACATTTGATTGGTATCAGAGCTATGGTTTAGTCGGTTCTAGGACTACCATAGCGCGTATGAGTCTAGCTATACATGCCTTAATGTTAATGTTTAAATGTGTGATGACTTCTGACGGTTAAAATGTTTTTGTTTTGATTAGTAAATGGACCCCGGTGTAGAAGGAACCTTAGCGGATGACGTTGAGAGCGTAGCGGCTGCTCCTGCACAAGGGACGCCGCCTGTTGAACCTCAGTCATCTGCGAATAATCAAGGTGAGGGGGCTAAACAAGCCTTCTTTACCATGATGAATGAATGGGTCGCGCAGTATGCCCAAACCAATCCGGCTGTCCAACAATTCCTGAATTTGAATAATCCACCCCCGGAGCCAGTAATGCCATCAGTTACTGATCCTGTGAGGCTGAGTAAGCCACCTGTAGACTTGATTAGGAAGCGCGGGGCTGAGGAGTTCAGGGCCATAGTTACTGATGATGCTGAAAGGGCCGAGTTCTGGCTTGATAACACCATTCGGGTGTTTGATGAACTGTCATGCACACCCAATGAATGTCTAAAGTGTGCTATATCCTTGTTGCGGGACTCAGCCTACTATTGGTGGAGGACCCTGATTTCCATAGTCCCAAACGAACGAGTAACTTGGGACTTCTTTCAGACGGAATTTCGAAAGAAATATATTAGTCAACGGTTCATTGATCAAAAGCGTAAGGAATTCTTGGAACTCAAGCAAGGCCGTATGACAGTATCTGAATACGAACATGAATTCGTAAGACTCAGTAGGTATGCCCGGGAGTGTGTAGCTGATGAGGTTGCTATGTGCAAAAGATTCGAAGAAGGATTGAATGAGGATTTAAAGCTACTAATGGGTATTTTGGAAATAAAAGAATTCGTAACACTAGTCGAACGAGCCTGCAAGGCGAAAGAACTTGGAAAGGAGAAGAAGAAGGCTGAATTTGAAGCTAGAGACTACCGTAAAAGATCGACGGGTAAAGCTCCGTTTTCAGCCGTAAAGAAGTTCAGGGAGGACACTAATAAGTCGAGGACGACTACGGGAATTTCCATCAGAGCAAGACCATCGACGGACTCCCGAGCTACTTCGGTAGCTAGTGTGGGCAATAATCGTCTAGAGAAACCTGAATGTCCCCAATGTGGAAGACGACACATAGGTGAATGTTGGGGTAAGTCTATTAACAGGGCCTGTTACGGATGCGGTTCGAAGGACCACTTCATTAGAGATTGCACGAAGCTTGATGAGAAGAATAAGATTCAAGGTGCAAGACCTAGTGGAGTGACAACTAGAGGTAGACCACCAAGAATTTTAGGAGGTAGGGGTGGTAGTTAGAGAGGGGGCTCTGATACGGCTGTTCGAGCCGAGAACCGCACTCCTGCTAGAGCATATGCCATTCGCGCACGAGAGGAGGCATCCTCCCCTGACGTCATCACTGGTACCTTCACTCTCTTTGATACTAATGTGATTGCATTGATTGACCCTGGCTCTACTCATTCATATGTATGTGAAACCTTAGCATCCAGTAAGACTCTACCTGTTGAGTCTACTGAGTTCGTAATTCGGGTGTCAAATCCCTTGGGTCGTTACGTGCTTGTCGACAAAGTGTGTAAGAGATGTCCCCTAGTAATTCGAGGTTCTTGTTTTCCGGCGGACTTGATGCTTTTGCCGTTTGATGAATTTGATGTTATTCTTGGTTTGGATTGGCTAACCGCGCATGATGCGGTTGTAAATTGCAAAAGCAAGACTATTAATTTGAGATGCACAAATAACGAGATAATTCGAGTTGAGTCTACGGACTTAAGGGGGTTGCCAGCTGTAATATCAGCAATGTTGGCCCAGAAATATGTGAGAAAAGGGTGCGAAGCATACCTTGCGTATGTACTTGATGACAAAGAGTTAGAAAAGAAACCCGAATCTGTGCCGGTGATTTGTGAATACCCGGATGTTTTTCCTGAAGAATTTTCGGGTTTACCACCTGTTCTTGAGATAGAGTTTGGTATTGAGCTTGTACCTGGAACTGCGCCAATTTCGATAGCTCCGTATCGTATGGCACTAACCGAGTTAAAAGAGTTGAAAGCTCAGTTGCAAGAATTGACGAATAGAGGTTTCGCTCGACCAAGTTTCTCACCTTGGGGTGCACCAGTATTGTTCGTGAAAAAGAAGGACGGAACCATGAGGTTGTGCATTGACTATCATCAACTGAATAAAGTGACGATAAAGAATAAGTATCCGTTACCGCATATTGATGATCTGTTCGATCAATTAAAGGGAGCATCGGTGTTTTCAAAGATAGATTTGAGATCGGGTTATTATCAGTTGCGGATTCGAGATTCGAACGTACCCAAAACTGCTTTCAGAACGAGGTACGGTCACTACGAGTTCTTAGTGATGCCGTTTGGGCTCACTAATGCCCCTGCGGTGTTTATGGATTTGATGAATCGGATCTTCAGACCATATTTGGATCGGTTCGTAGTTGTGTTCATTGATGACATCTTGGTCTATTCAAGAGATGAGACCGAACATACTGAGCATCTAAGGCTAGTGTTGCAAATTTTGCGGGATAAGCAATTATATGCTAAGTTCAGTAAGTGTGAGTTCTGGTTAAGAGAGGTTAGCTTCTTGGGTCATGTGGTATCCGCATCGGGTATTCGAGTTGACCCGAGCAAAATTTCAGCCATACTTAACTAGAAGCCTCCAAGAAATGTTATCGAAGTTCGGAGCTTCCTAGGGCTCGCCGGTTATTACCGACGATTTGTCAAAGGTTTCTCGATGATAGCCACACCAATGACGAAGCTACTTCAAAAGGATGTTAAGTTCGAATGGACGGAGAAATGTCAGAAAAGTTTCGATCAACTGAAAACTTATTTGACTGAAGCTCCAATTTTAGTGCAACCTGAATCAGGCAAAGAGTTTGTCATTTATAGTAACGCATCCCTACTCGGGTTGGGTTGCGTATTGATGCAAGAAGGTCGAGTTGTGGCCTATGCGTCGAGACAATTGAAGCCACACGAGAGAAATTATCCGACCCATGATCTCGAACTAGCTGCCATCGTATTTGCTTTGAAAATATGGCGACATTATTTGTTTGGTGAGAAGTGCCATGTATTTTCGGATCACAAAAGTCTCAAATATTTGATGACTCAAAGAGACTTAAATCTGCGACAAAGACGTTGGCTTGAGTTGTTGAAAGATTACGAACTTGTCATTGATTACCACCCGGGAAAGGCTAATGTGGTTGCGGACGCCTTAAGCCGGAAATCGCTGTTTGCTTTACGAGCGATGAATGTGCACTTGTCTGTTCTACCCGACAATGTGTTAGTAGCTGAATTAAAAGCCAAACCATTGTTGATTCATCAAATTTGTGAAGCCCAGAAAGTTGATGATGAATTGGTTGCAAAACGGGCTGAGTGTGTTCTGAACAAGGAATCGGAGTTTCGAATGGATGATGATGATTGTTTGAGGTTTAGAAGTCGTTTGTGTGTTCCAAGGAATTCGAAACTTATTTTGATGATTTTGAATGAGGCTCATAGTGGCCGAATGTCTATCCACCCGGGTAGTACTAAAATGTACAACGATCTGAAACGTCAGTTTTGGTGGCATGGTATGAAACGAGACATCTCTGACTTTGTTTCGAGATGCTTAATATGTCAACAAGTGAAAGCAGAACATCAAGTGCCTTCAGGATTACTTCAGCCGATCATGATACCCGAGTGGAAATGGGATCGAGTCACAATGGACTTTGTGTCCGGGCTGCCATTGTCAGCAAGTAAGAAGGATGCGATTTGGGTTGTTGTCGATCGACTGACTAAGTCGGCTCACTTTATCCCCGTGCGTACGGATTTTTCATTGGATAAACTAGCTGAATTGTACGTTTCTCAGATTGTGAGATTACATGGAGTACCTATTTCTATTGTGTCAGATAGAGACCCAAGATTTACATCGCGATTTTGGAAGAAATTGCAAGAAGCTTTGGGTACCAAGCTGCATTTTAGCACTGCTTTTCACCCCCAAACCGATGGTCAATCTGAACGAACAATTCAGATACTTGAGGATATGTTGAGATGTTGCGTCTTAGAGTTCTGTGGTTCATGGGAAAGATATTTGCCTTTGATTGAATTTGCTTATAACAATAGCTTTCAATCAAGCATTAAGATGGCACCTTACGAGGCTTTATACGGTCGCAAGTGCCGTACCCATTATTTTGGACTGAACTTAGTGAAAGTAAAATCTTGGGGTTGATTTGATTAAGGATGCCGAGCAGAAAGTCCGAGTAATTCGCGAAAGTTTGAAAGCCGCTTCGGATCGTCAAAAGTCGTATGCGGATTTGAAAAGAAAAGACATTGAATATCAGGTTGGAGATAAAGTATTTCTCAAAGTTTCACCCTGGAAGAAGGTGCTTAGATTTGGTCGTAAGGGCAAATTGAGTCCGAGATTCATCGGCCCGTACGAAGTATCCGAACGAGTTGGACCAGTTGCATACCGATTAATTTTGCCCCCTGAGCTTGAAAAGATTCACGACGTCTTTCATGTTTCGATGCTTCGACGCTATCGATCTGATCCATCGCACATAATTAGCCCATCAGAGGTTGAAATTCAAGCCGATATGAGTTATGAAGAAGAACCGATGCATATCCTAGCTCGTGAAGTGAAGGAGTTGCGAAACAAAAGGGTTCCGTTAGTGAAGGTGTTATGGCTCAAACACGGGATCGAGGAAGCTACTTGGGAAACTGAGAGCTCGATGAAAGAACGATACCCAAACCTATTTACCGGTAAGATTTTCGGGGACGAAAATTTCTTAAGTGGGGGAGAGTTGTGACAGCCCTAATTCGACCCTAGTCGGAATGTGGTTTCGGGATCACAAAACCGAGTCATAAAATTTAGTTAAAATTTTATTTGCATATCTTATATGTGTGATAGTACTTGTACAAAAATTTGATGTTTTAATTTTATATTAGGAATGTGAATTTTGATTGAAAGGATCTAGTTGAAAGACTTAGAAAATTATGATAGGTAAATAAGTAAGGACCAAATAGTATTAAAGTGGGAAAGTGTTGTCCTTGCATGTCAAATTAGCCAAACTAAAGCATAGTGGCCGGCCATGCTATGGGTGGAAACATGTCTCCAACATGTTATGCTAGTGATGTATGTTAAGAAAAATAAAATAATGAGCATGGTGATTAAATAATGAAAGGAAGGGTGATGAAAAAAAATAATATGGTCTCATCCATACCCCCTTGTTGCCGTGAATTGAAGAAAGAAAACAAAAAAAAATGTTCATTCTTGAACATCTTTGGCCGAATAGAGGAAAGAAAGGAAGGGGAAAAGCTTGAGAAAATCGGCTATGGTGGTTTGTTAGACTAAGGTATGTTTGATGTTGTCCTTGAGATGCATGCATGTTTTAGTAATTGACTTGAGTTCTAAATAGCCCATGTTCAAATCTTGAATCTTGTTGGTAACATGAGCAATCGGTCATGAGAAAGTGTTCAAGAAATGGTTGTTCATGTTATTTGGATGAGAAATGGTGAGTTTTGTTGTTTCATGTTAAAGTTAGGTGAATGATGATAGAGGAGTGTTTGAACTATAAAAAGAATCGGCTACCTTGTTATGAGCTAGGGCCGAATGTGAGTTTGGTTGTGTTTGAATATTACATGCTTGGTAGAATGGTGGATGAAGGTGCCGAATGTATGTTGGATTGATAGAGTCTCCAAATTGATTTTATGTGTGTATGCATGACCGAATATACGTGGTCACATGAGGAAGGAAATGAGTTATTTGATATGTGGTAAAAGTTAAGTACTAAATCGAAGGTTGCTAAAATTGCCATTTCTTTAGCCGAATATGTGTTTGATCAATGAAGGAATTGTTGAAGAATATAGGTGAACTTGGTGAGAGTATTCAGCTTAGTGTATAAATGATATAAAGATTTTAAGAAATTGTTTTGGTTAGGTGTATGTATGATTAAGTATATTCGGCAATATACTTAAAGTGGGTACATGATATTACATTATAATTATTGAGCTTAAGTATATGGATATGTGTATATGTGGTCATATAATGACATTTTGGTTTGAAAATTTAATGATATGTGATTGCCGAATGTGATAAATAAATTCATGTTATTGGGTTAAATATTGAATACTCTTATTTGTATTATTTAAGCTCAAGAACCTAAAGGAGAGGCGTCCAACAAGGGGAAATCGAAGGTCATCGAGTAGCCGACTCGGAATTATTTTACCCAACATAAAGTAAGTCATTAAGCATATAGTTGGTATTAATTCAAATGGTCATAACGTTTATGTAATGATGCTGAATGGAATGAATAAATATATATATGCATGTACGTATGTGATGATGAAAGTGTTGAATGAAAAGAAAAGAGGTGAGATGTATTGAGTTGTTGATCTCGGCACTAAATGTGCGGGTATAAACATTTATGACCATGAGATTGGCGCTACGTGTGCGGGTTTAAATTGTGCAGCACTAAGTGTGCGAATTGACTATGTAGCACTAAGTGTGCGAGTTTGACTATGTAGCACTAAGTGTGCGAGTTGACTATGTAGCACTAAGTGTGCGAGTTGATTATATAGCACTGAGTGTGCGAGTTGATTATATAGCACTGAGTGTGCGGACTTAATATATATTCTTGAATCATTATGGACACTAAGTGTGCGACACTATTGAGTCGATCACGGACAGCGGATCGGGTAAGTATCTTGAGCTCATGGCTAATAGGTGCTATGTCTATGTTTGGAGTTGAGCTTGGTAAGTTTGAACCCATGTGACGAATATACTTGAAGTCACGTACATAAGATTTATCGTGGAATGGGTGAAAGGCCGTTTAGTTGTATGATTGTAACGAAAATGAAATGATTTATGAAAATGCCTCGAATATTCTATTGATGAGTATATGGAATGTGAATGCATGATTTGGTATGAGATTGAACCGATAGGTCAAGGAACTATGGTATGGTTCGGTATAGATGGAGTAACTAGCCTCGTTCCATTTTGTTTCCTCTTGTGATAATGTTATTAATGGATGGTAGTGTATTGCTTATGACTTACTGAGTTATAAACTCACTCGGTGTTTCCTTGTCACCCATACTAGGTTTCTTGGACTCGTCTCTTTTTGCGTGGTCGGGCCGTCATCGAAGTCATCACACCGGATAGCAAGTTTTTGTACTTTCTTCTTAGTTGGCTTAGGAGAACATTTCGGCATGTATAGGCTATTATGTTGTGTTTGAACTTTGGTGTGTAATCTTTTAGCCATGCGAAAATGGCATAAATGTTCGGTTGGGTTTGGATTCATAACGTTAGGTCGCAAATCTTGATAATTCGACCTTTTTATGCCATACGTCATGGTTGATTATTTTGGTGTTAAAATTCATGATATGGCAATAGTGTAGTAGGGGGAAGTTTGACAATGATTAGCCTTTGGCATGGTTAGTCATGATCATAATTTGTGATATGCATGATGAATTATTAGTTAGATCAAGGAGTAAACACGAAGTGGGCATAGTTGCTTCGTAACAGATGCTGGCAGCAGCAGTGACATGAGATTGAAAAATCACTAAAAATAGTAGGAGTGGAATTAATTGATGAATAAATTATGTAATCGAAGTTCGATGAGTCTATTTTCATATAAAAGTAACGAAAAGATCATATGGACAGTATGTTAAGAGATAATCAGGTTCTCGTGGGACAGGGCCAGAACGGTTTCTGGATTCCCTGCTCCGACTTTGGAAATTCATTATAAATTAACCAGAGATAATTAGGAGTCATACCATATATGTATAAATTCCTCTCTGAGTCTAGTTTCTATAGAAACAAACGGCATCAGCATGGAAGTTCTGTACAGGGAGATATCCAGGTCGTAATGCGCAAAGGTCAGTGTAGTCGACCCCAGTAACATGGGAGACTTTTACTAATAAACTGTACTAATTGGCCCGACCAAAAATTCTAGAAAAAAATATGTAGATGGGAATATTAGTCTAGTTTCAGGGAAAATTCACGGAACTGAATTTCGAGTTCCAGAGCTTAAGATATGATTTTTAAAGCGACTAGTACGCAGATTGACAGCTTGTCTGGAAAAATTTTAATAAGTGGTTTGAAGTCTGTTAACACCTCGTGTTCGACTCCGGCGACGGTCTCGGGTTCGGGGTGTTACATAAAGGCTCGATCATTTATAAAAACTAGCTTTTAGAATGATGTAGATATCTTATTTTCATTTAGCTATCTTCTGACACATTATTAGCCCAAAACACAGTTTGAGTGTTGACTAACTTATCTCTAATACCACTAAATGTAACACTAGACCTGACCTAAATATCTAATCCAAGTCCAGAAAGTTACATTAACGTTATTAAAAAAACCCACTTTTATAAGTATAGTTAAAATCATTTAACAGATCATGACAACCATTAAATCCAATAGATAGTTTGACAACCTCAAAAAATTCGTAGTACTAAAAAACACTAGAATTACATGATAAATATATAAAGGATGATAAGCAGATTGACCAAGCTTCCCCTACATCGACCCGGTCAAGCCTGTGAGTTACCTAAATTCAGTCAACAACACTATGAGTAGAGAACTCAATGTATAACCAATATAGACTTGACTAAAAGCACAGTTTTACTAAGAAGTTCTCAAGTCTCAAGTTCCAATTAGAATTAGAGAATATTCTGTATAGGTTTAACGTATCAGTTATATGGCAGAATAATTCCAATTCAGATACAGAATAGATTAAAAACACATGCAGTTATTCTTAATCCCCATTCGCTACACACCATCTCTGACCATCTCAGCACACTGTTAAGGGCATTTAATACCCATCCAGCCATACACATCATATAGTGTCAGTTGGACATGTTAACCGAGATGCAAATTGAATTGCGACAAAGCGCCAAATTCACATGTAAATTATAGCTTAGCCACTGAATCAGAACAAATTCTTCCTCATTTACATAATTCCCAACCAATGCAAATGTAGATTATAGATGTCAACAATATATAAATAGTCATTCAAATTCAACACATAAGTAGGTGATACAGCTCAATATCACCGGCAATCATCACAGTACGTATACATTTATATAATTAATACATCAGTCTTGGAGCATGAGATAGCACTCACACAATCTAATTCAGATCATAAATACATTATGGAAGGCCAACGTTCGTGTTAGACGATGCTTACGGCTTTAGAGACAAGTTCTAGATTCTCCGAACGCCACACGGCCTAGCACACGTCCTTATGCCCACCCGTGTGACTCATACAGCCTGACGCACACACTCATATCGTCTACAGTGTGGTCTTAAATCGTAAACAATGAGTCATATGGCCTAGCCACACGCTCGTGTCTTTGGTCCGTGTGGTATCTAAAAACAACAGTAAGTCACACGACTTGGGCACATGCCAGTATGCTCATTATCTTGTACTTAGTGAGTTACACAGCCTAGATACACGTCCGTGTCCTTGGCCTGTGTGAACTCTGCACTAACATGACCACACACGACCTAGACACAAAGTCGTGTCCTGTACCCGTGTAGCTCGTATTTGGTGAACAATGTGTTACACAGTCGTGTGGTTCCCACGACCTACCGCATGGCCGTGTAGCATTGATAGCCATGTTCTTTTACATCCAAAATTAGCAAAAACAATGGTTTTCGATACGCACCTTAAGTGATTTCGAAGCAGTATCAACATAGAGTGCTTTCGAAGCCTAAAACGACCACACAATAATGCACATTTATATACAGAATACAAATGTTGAAAGTTTCGACAAGAAATCTTCAACGAAATCAACAGTTATTGAAAGATCAACAACGATTACTCGAATTGACATTTTGAGATTTGTTACTTCCGATATCCCTGCCTAATAGGGAAACCAAACGACTGATTATCAGAAAAATCACACAATAAACTCAAAATGCCCAATTTAGAACATGCCACGAAGAATAAAAAAAAACCATGAATTCAAACAAATTAACAGTGAAACTTATTTAATAACCTTTCGATCGACACAACTAACAACGTATAACTTCGATTAGTCTCCTATTTTCTTATGAAAGTAACCAAAACGAAAAAGGATAAAAAAACCAAAAAAGAGAAAAAGAAAAAGAAAAGGGGAAGGACGGTTAAAAAAAAAGAAAAAAACAAAATAGAGTATGACTAACGTTAGATCCTAATTTAACCACCAATCAATTTCTAGCATTTAGCAAAATGTTCCCTATCGCATACTCCAGGACTCGAACATAAGACCATTGTCACAGACAAATGCTTAACCATTGAATCAGTAGGCTCATTTTTGACACAAGTTTACCCTAAATTAAACTTAATTACACTACAGCAAAATTGACTTTTAGCAGCGTTTTTTAAAGTCTTTAACGGCGCTTTTAAGCGCCACTAAAACTATTTGCGGCGCTTTTCACACAAACGCCACTAAAGATCATGACCTTTACAGCGCTTTTCCCACAAACGTCGCTAAAGGTCATGACCTTTAGCGGCGCTTTTCCCAAAATCGTCGCTAAAAGTCATAAAATTTAAAAATAAAATAAAATATTATAAAGGTCATGAAAAATATAAAAAATTTAAAGTTCATTATCAAATTAAATTTTCTATTAAAATTTTAACTTTAAAACTAAATACAAAAATTAATGAATTTAAATTTAGAATTTAAAATAATAAATTAATAACACAATTAAAACCCAAAAGTTAGAACTCAAGTTATCTTAAATATTAAAATAAAAATAAAAACTTAGAATCAAAACTAAAATAAATAATAAAAATTAAATTAAATAAAAAGATATCAATAAAATAAGATATTATAATGAAGTTCCTTAAATGAAATAAGCACTTAAATCATAACCATGTAAAATATAAGATTTGAATATCCATTCCCATGTGAAATATCAACATTGATTATTTAAATTAATTAACTAAGTCAAAATTGCAATTCGTGTTTTTCTTCTTTCAACTCAAATAAAAATAAAATGTTGAAACAAAACAATTAAATAAAAAAATAGAATAATTAGTTGACACGAGATTATTATTAAGTATATGCAAATATGCAAAGTAGACGATTACAAACTAGGGTGTAGTTTTTGATTAACTAATTAGTTGATCCTACTGCAGGTTCTATCTATAATCTACTTAACTAACATACAAACATAAGGCACTCTAATACTTTTTTGCACATAAAATATCTAAGAGTCACACCTGAATTCGGATTCAGAGCACATACAGTGTCAACTGCATGTTATCATCCTTATTTGCTGCTGCAATGCCTCCCACAAGCAATCGTAGAGGTAAGAGCTAGTCATTATGTGCCTTCTGCAAATTGTTCTTAAATCGCAATCTAGTGTAATTGGTTTTTCCTGTTCCATTTGCCACCAGTCAAAACATAAAAAAGCTATTGCCACAAAAAGTAATCATCAAAACAATATCCAAAAAAACAATATACAGTTAAATTATGAGAATGCAGAAAATACAAAACGATACTGCTATTCTTAGATCCCACAACATTACTTTCCCATCATAAGATGAAGAAAGTAAATGAAGAGGAGACGTATTGTGCCACTTGCAAGCTGGAATCCAAAAACTATGTGACGAGAACTGAAACACAGGTGCCGATGTTCCTTGAAAAGTAGAAAAAAGAAGTTTCAAGTGAGATGGAGTTTTAGTGGTTTCATGTGCCTGCACATACAACAAGTAGGAGAAAAAGAAGGGAAAAGAAAAAATTGAAAGCAACATAAGAAATAGTATCCTTTTACCCTTTTTTCTCAGATGAACAAAAATGGTACATCCAAAAATGGAACATCCAAAAATCAAATTAACAATAATGATTATGACAAAGAGCTCATTCAACTAATTTGATATAATTTAATCAATCAACTCAATAGTCAATTAACAATATTAACTATTATGGTTAAAATGCTAAAATTTATATTTTTAAAATATATATATTCTAATAATAAAATTCAAATCAGCATTTCAATAGAGTCAACAATACTAACTGATTGAACTAACAGATAACAATTAAATTAAATTATGTCAAATCAAAGTTATTTGACCATGATAGAGGGAGAAAACTATAATTTGACCATTTTATTGGTTATTTCAATTTAATTTCAATTTATTCAAATAAATTGATTTCAATTATAATCATCTGAACCAAACTAAATTCTTTTTTTTTATAACTAATTTCTTTTACAAATATAAAAATAAGAAAATTATTTAAATTAGTAAAAAAATTAAAATACTTTATACAAATATATTTTAAAAACTAGTTAATCAAATGTATACAACGTTAACTAGTGCTAAGAAGTGGTATTTACCTCACATATCAAAGATCTTTTAGTCTGCACCATATCATTAAAAATAAGTTCAAATCACAAATGATCAACACAAGCAGCATACTTCTTGATGGCATTTCTATCTACCTAATCCTCATTAATATATTTTATATATTTCTTATGCATCATGGTATTTCTTTGTTTTTTTTCCATTACTTTATATTGTGTTTTATTACAATCTATGCTAATACGATATGAATGAGACTTAGTTTGCAACAAGAGGACAAGCATGGATGTAGCCAAATCATCTAGCAGATCATAAAATATGGGACTACAGTACAAATTCTATTTAATAGAATTATACTGAAGATGGATATTCTTGAAGAACAAAAAGGCTTCTTAACAATATAAACCAAAAAGAAACTTACCCTGGGCAGTTCCAATCCCCTTTCTTCATTCGAACATCATCCGTAGCAACCCTCTTTCGACCCTCTGCTTACACTTTAAACACCTTGTATTTCTAGAAAAGTTCATGAAACTGCACCTGTAACATAAAAAGCAATAAATAGCCAAGGTAGAATAGAGATAGGACAGTTAAGTGTAAAGTCCAAAAGATAGATATAGGCATTCACCAATAAAATGAAATTCTTAACCAACCTTACTTGACTTCTCCATCTTTCTCTGCAAGATATTATTGCAATTCATAAGCTACCAAACAAACAGTTACAAGCTAGTTAAATCACTAATTGTCACATGAGCAGGCTTAATGCAGAATAACAAAAGGATTATCATAAAGAAGTAACGAAACTCCTCATGTATGAGAGCATATAGAGTGCACACAAAGTATAGAAAATAGGGCCCATTTTGCTTTACCAAAAGAAAGGGTCATTTGTATCCAAAAAAAAAAAAAGCAAGGGCCATTGCTAGTATAATAAGTTACAGTCTCCACCAACATGTAAAATATTGTCTGCCTCAGCCATAGGGTCCCACAGTTTTCTTCATCACAAATGAAAGATATGCCCAATCAAACTCTAGGATGTTCGCTCCAATCCATAGGCATTCACAGTTGTATTTATACAGGGAGCCTCACAGTTATGCCCATCAAACACTTAATATCTCATTTGAACTGTAGTACATAACTAATGTGGCCATAGAATACCATAAACCACACAGTATAAGTAAGTGAAGACAAAGGAGTAGGAGAGACGAATACAAGTTTGATGGAAATACAATCCAGCACAGCTCGATTCCTACGAAAATCAACACACTGTACAAACAAAATATTCATGAATTATTAGAAGGAACTAACTGCAACCAGTTTTATTCAAATCCACGTTGGGGGTAAAGAATTTACCGATGCAACGTAGGGAAAGGTGTTATCCACAGAAGGTGAGGCAAACTATAGAAATACCTGCAATCAGATGAGGGATCAGAAATGGTCTGATTCCGTGTATAAGATTTATGTAGAAAAAGAATCGATTATACATAAACTAGAAAAGTGCTTATCCAGATACTTGTACTATAGCACAACACTTACCACGAGTAGAATTGATAATGTAATGAACGGGCGAATATAATGCCGATGAAGTTTCCAACAAACATCGTTGTCACGATATCTGGATTCATTTCCACCAAGTTTAGTATTGCAATGAAGAGGAACAGAAGGAATAAAAGGATTCTTTTCAAAAAAGAACCCATGGAAGGGTCACAACTTACGTTCTTTCTTGAGGGTTTTCGGCCATGCAGAGCAAGATGTTATCGAACAGAAACTAATCCTTGAGCGAAAAAATTTAAAAAGCCTACCTTCATGCCTGCAAGCCATATATAAGAGCAATGAACATGATATATACAAGATATAAGGCAACAATATAGCCTAAAAGGCTAAAAACCAGAAATTTTATTATAAATAACACAAACATTCTTACATTTTCCTGAAAAAAACTTATTCATAATCACATGTTTATCGCTTTTTACTGAGAACATAAGCCATTTCACTTACTTGCACCATTTATAATGAACTTTGATGGGTTTTTGAGATACTCCACTACTTCTTCAAGCTCTTGTTTTGCATCATCACAGCCTTTGACATCTTTAAATGTCTTAACATTCTGCACATGAAGTAATTAATGAGGGGAAAAAAATAGGGTTTAGGAATATCTATTTTGTTTCCAATAAATAGCCCTAGCCCATCATACCAAAACCAAAGTTGCATTTTCACTTGCATGTCTGCAAAACAGGTTCTTGATCAGCATTTTTCTGATGAACCATGAAATTTTACCAAATTATAATAGTTTCCCTTCAGTTATGAATAATTTTCCAGTAAAATTTTGTCATTGCCCACAGTTTTCATCTTACCAAAGATGTTGTCAAATAGAAATGCAGTTGTCAAATGAAACAAGAAGCCATAGTCATCATTAGACAGCAAGAAGAGGATTCGAGTACTTACCTTCTCTGGAATCACTTCTTTGTAAAAAGGACTATATAACATAATGAGAAAAACCACACCAAATATTTTGAGAAATACAGAATGAGAAAAACCACACCAAATATTTTGAGAAACTTGAATGAACAAATAACATTAAAGAATTTCCACATTACTGGACCAAAAAATAACAATGAGGTATATCTAAAAATGAAGCAAAACCAAACAAGACAAACCTTGGCTGATGTATCCAATGCCTCCGCAGAACCAATATTTTTGCTTGGTGTAGCCTTACGCTTTTTACCCTTCTGAAACAAGAAAAAGAATCTCATTTGGCCCAAAACTGACAGTTAATCATATCAAAAACTTCATAACATACAGAAGATTTTGAAATAACATTTGCACCTGTTCCTTGTCAGCAAGAAGAACATCTGTAGTAGCATGAGGGGATTCCAAAAATTCCAATAATTTGGCAGTGACTTCCTCCTTACTTCCCTCTTCGTTTTCTTTATCTTTCACCTCCTCTTCCTCCGATTTCTTGTCATCTAGGGTTTCCGTCGCCATAGAAATCACCAGCAAAATTAAAAGGAAACTGTACGTTCCCTTGAAAATCTAAAATTAAAGAAACCCTAACAGATTGAGAGAAAAGGAGTAGCTATGGTGAGTGAATTCGGTGCCGTGAAATGAAAAGGAAAAAGAACTGGGAAATTTGGGGGCAAATTTTGAGATTAAAAGGGAAAAATAATTAAGTACAAACTTTTATTCTGGGATTTAGGGAGCGCGACAAAGATGAGAAGAAGAGGGAGTAAGCGGGTAACTAAAAATTATTGTTTTTTGGAGTGAGCCGGATTTTAATCGGTATAAAAAATAAAGGCCTTTTGCGACGTTTTTTTTAGAAAAACGCCGCTAATTCTCGGATTTATAATATGGCTTAACTTTTTACAGTGTTTTTACTAAAAATGTCATTATAGCTCAATTTTTTGTGGCTTTTTTGGGCAAAATGCTACTATTGCTCAATTTTATTTTTTTATTTTTAACATATTTTTTTAATTTTTTTCTTTCAAAATTTTTGTACTGAGATTATTATTTTTTGGAATTTTTTTTAATTTTGAATATTGAACTTTTTAATTGAAATATGGACTAAAATATTAAATATTAAATTTTTAAGTTTTTAATTTTTAAATTTTAAATTTTAATTTTTTTTGAAGATTTCTATAATTTTTAAATTAACATATAAAATACAAAAGGAAACTTTAACAGAAATAAAATGGAATTGGTGAATTAAACAAAATACAAAATGGCACAGTAATACAAGCATTATTCTTTTAAGTATGGTCCGCATTAGTTGTTTAGATTTTTATATAAATAGCATTTAATTATATGTATACACCTAAATTTTAATAGAGATATATCTCAGAATTATATATGAATTTCGGTTTAATGTTTTATTGTGGACATGAAATTCTAATTGTGGTTTAAATGTATAGTTGAAGCTTTAATTTTGATTTAATCATACACATTTTAATATATATTTTTAAAATATAATAATTTATATTTATCTTATTTAGATTTATATTATAAAAAATCTAAGATACACAAGTTAAGTAGTTCACAATATTTACCCCTAAACACTAAAAATTAAACCTCAAACCCCAAATTTTAGACCATAAACCCTAAATCTTAGACCATAAACCTACACCCTAAACCCTAAATATATATATTACAAGGGACAAAAGTAATTAAAAAAGAATCTTATTGCTTACCTAAACCCTAAAATAAATTAATTTTTTTGTCATTTTATCAAAAACCCTAAACCCTTAAACTCTAATAGCCTACCCCCTAAAACCATGAACAGTACTGAGACCCTAACTATAAAACAATAAATCATAAACCCCAAACTCTAAACCATGAACCCTAAACTCAAAAATTTAATCACAGAATAATAAACATTATATCATAAACCCTAAAACCCCAAACCATAGACATTAAACCTTAAATCATAAACCTTAAACCCTAAAATAAATTATTACATCTAATTATTCGAATTGGGAAAAAATGGGTGATTATTTTAAGGATTTGGATTAGGGAAAAGGGGGAAATTATTTCTTACATAATTTAAACTATAATCATAATTTAAACTCATAATCCTTAAACCCTGAACCATAAATCCTAAAACATAACCCCTAAACCATGACCCCTAACACATAAACCTTAAACCCTAACCCTTAAACCACCCTTAAACCATAATCCCTAAACCCATAATCCATAAACCTTAAAATAGTAACTCATAAACATTAAACCCTTAACCATATACCATAAACCCTAAACTATAATAATAATTAATTCAATATTTTAAAATTAATACTATCTCTTTTACAATTATATAAGAAAATATTTAACATATAAATTAAAAAATAATTAGTCATATACCAAAAATCTTTAAAATTATTTTAAATAATAGCATTTCATAACGGCGTTTATTAAAAAAGCGCCGCTAATACTCGATCTTTAGCGGCATTTTTAAAAAGCGCCGCTAAAGCCACTAAAAGCTCAATACAAAAAGACGGCGTTTTGCAAAATTCTTTTGCGGTGTTTTCTAAAAAGCGCCGCTAAAGATCAAGTATTAGCGGCGTTTTCTAAAAAGCGCCGCTAAAGGTGTACATATAGCCACGTTTTTAAAAAACTCCGCTAATACTCGATCTTTAGCGGCATTTTTAAAAAGCGCTGCTAAAGCCACTAAAGGCTCAATACAAAACGACGGCGTTGTGTTAATTTTTTTTGCAGCGTTTTTTGAAAAACGCAGCTAAAGATCAAGCATTAGCAGCGTTTTCTAAAAAGCACCGCTAAAGATGTACATATAGCGGTGTTTTTAAAAAAGCACCACTAATACTCGATCTTTAGCAACGTTTTTAAAAAGCGCCGCTAAAGGCTCAATCGGCGTTGTGTTATTTTTTTGCTATATTTTTTGAAAAACGCCGCTAAAGGGTGTACATATTGCGGCGTTTTTAAAAAAACTCCGCTAATACTCAATCTTTAGCGGCATTTTTAAAAAGCGCTGCTAAAGCCACTAAAGGCTCAATACAAAACAACAGCGTTGTGTTAATTTTTTTTGCAGCGTTTTTTGAAAAACGCCGTTAAAGATCAAGCATTAGCGGCGTTTTCTAAAAAGCGCCGCTAATACTCGATCTTTAGCACCGTTTTTAAAAAGCGCCGCTAAAGGCTCAATACGTTGTGTTATTTTTTGCGGTATTTTTTGAAAAACACCGCTAAAGGGTGTACATATAGCGGCGTTTTTAAAAAGCACCGCTAATACTCGATCTTTAGCGGCGTTTTCAAAATGCGCCGCTAATGCTCGTTCTTTAGCGGCGTTTTTCATTCAAACGCCGCTAAAAACCTGTTTTGCTATAGTGTTAGGAAATTCAAAGATAGAGGTTGTTTAGAATAAAATAGCAAAACTTCTAAAGATGTGTCTCGAACTCCCGACCTCAACTACATAAACAGAGCACATAACCATATATATAGTGACTTAATTACGACAAAATCCAACATTCTAGCATTCAAATTATTGGGGCGTTACAACTTTCAAAAGAATTGTGATATAAATGTTTAGCAAATACATTCAAATAGTCATTTGAAAAACTAGTATTCGAGATTGAAGATGTAGAATATGAAAAAGTAAGTGATTTTTTAATGAGGGGGAGTAAATATGTGTTGTACTTTTTTTCTCTTAACTGAGGTTTTGTCTTATTGAGTTTTCTTGGTAAGATTTTTAATGAGACAGCATATCAAGCGTATTACAGATATGTGTACTATTTTTCCTTAATTAGGAATTCTTTTCCCCTCTGAGTTTTTATCTTAGGAAGCTTTAACGAGACACATTATCTATCAATAGACATACAATGAGGAGTGTTATGAATATATTATTAAATGGATGTCCATCAAGATCAAGATAAGTTTTGATGTACTTTAAATTTTAATAGCGATTAGAAGTAGGTCTTTACTTCATTTATATTTTTTATTCCTATAAATAGAGACTTTGGAGAAATATTGTAAATATTCCGATTGATCAATAATATACGTTCTCTATTTCCTCTCCTATTTTTTTTGTTCTTTATGCTCTATCTCTTATTTTATAATATATCTAACATATTTAAAATATTAAATATTAAAATTTTTTAATAATTTACCAAACATACTCTAAATAAAAATAAAATTGAATTAGATTGGATTTAGGTAACCCTAATTTTTTTAACTTGTATTTCAAAAACAGTTCATTCGGATATAGAATCTTTTTTCCAATCTCACCCGAAAACACAACAAGGACAACTGTTCTTTGGATTTTAATGGAATAATGAGGGTGATGGTGTAGGTCAGACAACTTACTATGTATAAAAAGTTTTGGATGGTCGACGATTATCTTTAATGCTCACTTTCCAGTTCTGGCCATGGCCATCAACATCACCTGAGCTCTCAGCTATTACATTTCGCACTACAAATTTCACCTTTTTTTTTTAATGGTAGAGAAAAATCAAGGCTTAAATATTAAAAAGAATACTAGTAAAATAATTAAAAACTTAATTTGGATCTTAATTAGAAGTTAATAATAAATTAAGCTCGTGAAATTAATTTTTTTTATTGAAGTCTTTTATGATTCATTAATCGATAACGTGATAACTGGTGAGAAAAATAATAAATAGTAAACAAAGGTAACTTTCTACTAAAACCATAAATGATATTTTAAAATTATTTTTACTAGGGCCTTTTAGCATTTAAGTCAAATTTTATTTTAAAAAATTCTTTAAAATGTTAAAATTTTAAAAAATCATAAAAAATTATGAAAAATAGAGAAATTATGGAACACTATAATTAATATGAGAAACAAAAACTCTAAAAAATTTTAGAAAAGGGAAAAGAGAAAGTTTTAAAAATTATAAAAAATCAATAAAAATTTTCAATCCAAGTAAATGTAAAATATTAGTTATTTTTTTCAAGATACAACCAAATAAATCGTATAAGGGATATCCCCAATTTTTGTATTCTGAAAATATATTTTATGTTTGAATCTTAGTTACATCCACTATAAAAAATATATTAAGTTTTTTATCCAAAATTAAATGAGTAATTTGTTCTATAAAAAATTCAAGTAAATGTAAGTAAAATATGTGTTGGGTTGATTTTTTAATTATTAAATTTAGTAATTGATTTTTATTTCTAAAAATTCTATTTTTATTTTTAATAATTTTTAATAATTTGATATTCTTTTAGAAATTTTCATATTTTATAATTAAAAATATCTTTTTCAGCTTGAATTTTTATAAATCTTTATATGTTTATAACTTTTTGAGTCTTTCAAAAAAAAAGAATTTGTAGCAATTTTTTTTAATTTTAAATATTTTATCTAAATGCTAAAAAAAAATTATAAGATAATTTTAAAAAATTAAGTTCTTAATCGAAAATCACACTCATTTGCTTCGTCATCATTTTTCATGCCAATAGTCACATTTGACGTGTTATCAACTACAACGTTATTACTTAACAAATTGTGAAAGATTTCGACGAAAAAATTGATTGGAATGATTTGATAAATCCCTAACTTATTATTAACACTCAATTTTAGTTTTTATTTGATTTTAATTAATTTTTAATTATGTTAGGAGGGTTTTTAAGCATTTAAGCCAAAAATCAAAATATGAACATTTAAAAAGTAGTATAACTAAGTTTATAGGTCTAAAAAGTTATTAATTCGCATTTAATTAAGTTGTTGTTGTTAATCCAAAAATTCAAAAAATCTTCTATTAAGAAAATTATCACTAATTAAATCAATGATGTGGCTAATAAAATTTATCTTGCACGCTAAATATAACATTTATATGGAATTGATGCTAAGCAAATATTAAAAAAATAAAAAATTCTTAAAGATTACAAAAATATTTTCAAAAGTTGTAAAACATTTAAAAGAAATTATGAAAAATCCATGAAATACTTGCACAATAATAATAAGAAAGCCAGAAGAGTCCACACATCAATTTTGGAGAAGACATTTTGTGGCAACTTATACATATGTTACAGAAAAGAATAAAAACTCTGTACATTCATTTGCCTCAAATTTGTAGTTGTTTTCTACCTGACATCTTACCAAATGAATAAACAAAAGCTTTTTCCTTTTTCTTTTTAGATTTTAAAAGAATGGACTCATTCCAGTTCTAGTACTTACAATATGCTTAAATTTTAAATTTAAATTTTATACTTTAATTTTTTACAATATCAAACTTAATCTTCTTTTGAGTTAAAAGGTTGGCATGCACATGATCGTCAATTTTTTATTTTGATTCTTATATTATGTTTAAATTTGAAATTTAATCTTTATAATTTAATTTTGACATAATTTAGTATCTCAACTTTTAGAATATCACTGTTTTGTAAATATTTCATTCGGATTAAAATGTTGATGTAATTGTGTCTAAATACATAGATTTTTTTACTCTCTTTTATAAGATTATATAACGAAGATCAATTTTCAATTCTAGTCCTTGTACCATGCTCAACTTTGAAATTTAATCTCTATAATTTAGCAATCAATTTCTGGAATGTCATTAGTTAGTCTAAATAACTTATTTTGATTAAAATATTGACATAAAGAATTGCCAATACTATTAAAATTCTCTATTAAATTTAAGTCTATTAGGTTGTCATTTTTTTATTATATGGATACCAAATGAGTTTTTTTTAATTTCAACATATCACTCCAACGAAATTTAACAAAAGAATTTTATTAATATTAACAATCAGGCCTAAATTTTTAAATTTAAAAAGTAAAATTTAAATTCCTAAAAAATATTGAGATTAAATTTAAAATATACGAATAGAATAGAATAGAAGCTTAGAACATATTTTAATTTTCAAATTTTTACTCTATAATTAAATAAAAAAATTTAATTAACCCAATGCAAGATGTGATTAAAAACATACTAGTTGCATAATTATTTTAATGTTCCAAATGACGATATGAATGTTGCTCGAACAGGAGTGTAGCGAATAAAAGATACTGCTTGGCAGGGGCGAAGCCAGAACAAATTTTTAGGGGGGGCCGAATGAAAATTTAATTTTTTACAGTCTATATCTTTATAATTTTTAAAGGATTAAATCGAATTTTTATAATTTTAGGGGGGCAAAGTACAATTTTACCTTTACTAATTTAAAATTTTAAAAAAATTTCAAGGGCCTAAATATAAATTTTCCATTTTAGGGGGGGCCAAGGCCACTGCCAGCCCCCCTTGTATCTGCTCTGCTGCTTGGTAGTGACTTTTTTAATGCACTAATATAACTCAATTTGAATAACAAGTTCAGCTATATATAATATGAAGATTGGTGTAAATGCCAACACTATATCTTGGCTTAATCAGTAAGAAATGAGAATTCCCAAGTATTATATTAGGTGATTTCATAATATTGTATTTGTAAAATCTAGTTGTACTCAGAGCACCTCGTATGGTAAGTTTCAGCCATGTCAGTTTTGTTGATTGGAATAAAATTGATCTCTTAAGCCTCTAATGGAACCACGTCGCCTAACATCGCTTAAACCTTTTCATAGGAGGGTGACACATGCTTCTTAAGTTGCAATCTCACAATCTTTAAATAACAATCACTGGCTTTTAGACACCTTGTAAATTATCCAATCATGGAATATTTTTCTACTTTTTTTTTCAAATTTAGACAAATGTCAAATACAATTTCCTTTCCGCAAGTCTAAGAAAGAATATTGAAGAGTTTGAAGAGTTCGTAAGTCCTTGTAACTGTATGTAAACTATGAAACATATCCTCCATTGCATCAAAGTAACCTCGAAATCATAAGTTACCATACCTTCATACCTTAAGAGGAGTTTAGAACATCTACAAGTCAATTAGAAACTTGGAATTAGTCCACACCTCAAGACCTTCCAATGCCTAGCTCATTGCTTAAATCTTACAAGCTCTCTTCACCACCCATAGTTTCTCTCTTCCCTCAAAATTTTAGGTCAAAGTTTATGTCCTTCACCCTCAAGGAGTTTAACAAATACACCCCACGTCTCTCCCACACTTTCAAAGTTTACCTCCTTCAAATACTACAAGAATTGATAAACTTATCGCCAACGAATTTGAGGATTTAAAATCATAAAAAAAAGCTTACTTTATAATAAATAAATCGAAAAACTCAAAACAAAGAATTAATATAAAAAATTAAGAATCAAATCAAATTATTATTAATAGTTCAAAAATCTTAAAAAAAAACCCAATCTAACCAAACCAAAATCACCGAAATTGCACCTCTTTTGAGAAAACAAGAACTTAAAATATTTCTTGAGCCGAAGAAACCTTGCAACTTAGCCATGTCAATTGAATGATGTAAGTGGATATGAACCAAAATCCTTGCCAATTTTAAATGTGGGCTATGCACCAAAGCCTTCTCTCAATGACCTCAAATCCCAAATCTCACTCGTAGCGGCTTTGAGTTAGTCTCTCAACTAAACTCTAAAAAATGTGTAAAAAGTATAATGGGAGGAACACATGTTTTTGAAAAGGTTAAAAATATGCCTTTAATCTTTGTCTTTTGGCAAAAATTAAAATTTAATTTTTGTATTTAAAAAGCTAAAAATTAAGTTTTTTTTATTTTTTATTTAAAAATTTTAGTTTAATTATTAACATTGTTATTATTTTTTGTCAAAATTTGTCAATTTAGCATATTAATTAGGCTGCTCTCATATGATTTATCATATGACTAACGAAAATAAATATGTTAAATTGATAAATTTTAACGGAAATTACCACTGAAGAATTAGACTAATTTCTTTTTTAAATTGAAAATATAAGAAATTTGAATTTTTTTAACTTTTAAAATATAACCTTCTAAAAGCCTACATGTTTTTTATATTGTTAGAAAGTGCTATATAAAAATTAAAGTGTAAAAAAAGTCTTTAAAATAATTGTTTTGATAAGTGTCGAAACCATTTTTAAATCGAGTTTTGAAAAATGAGAATCGACTTTAAGAAAAACGAAAACGGGAGTCGCCACCAATCTTTTTAGGTGTGATTGGATCACCTTATAAAATGTTTTGTTTTAAAACATTAATTTTGGTCTACGAAAGTCGAGAAAACGGATTCGGGGGTCGGTTACGTACGAGGAAGGGTTAGCACCCTCGTAACGCCCAAAAATTGGTACCTAATTGATTATCAAGTGTCTTTAATGTCGGAAATTTGAAAGTTTTAAGATGCAAACCTCTTTTAATTAGAATGTCTCAATTTTGAAAATTAAGGCTCACTTATTTTAAACGAGTCAAAACATCACATCCAGTAAGTTAGGACGCAACATTTTAAAACCTTCGAAACTAAGCTCGTCTTTCGAAAATTTCTATCTTGAAACAACAAAATGCCATATCCAGTAAGTTAGGACACTATGTTTTGAAATCTCGAAATAATTGTTTAAGTTTTGAAAACTCGAAATCACTTAGAAGGGTGCTTGACTATTTGAATTCAACGAGAAAAGTCGCAACCCAGTATGTTAGGGCACTACCTTTCTTGAAGTTTCCAAACATCAAGCATTGCCTTTTTTTTTTTTTAAAAACCTTGGAATATTATTTTAAATGACGTTTCAGGATGACATATTAATGCATCATGAAGCATAGATGTAAAAAATATTCTAACATTTCCATACAAACATAAATAATATCATTAAGACAAAACTAAATAACATGAACATATGTTTAATGAAAAAAATCATACTAGGGTAAATATAAGATAATAAACAAATAAAAACATGAGTAAACTAAAAGAAAAACATAATACATGTAAAAATTATACAACAATATATATCATAAAATAGCACATAAAAGAAATAATTAAACATAGCATATAAAAAAATGAAACTATGCACAAATAAGATAAATGACATACACTAAAAAAATGAATAAATAGAATATTTACAAATTATAAAAATATAATGCAATAGTTCAAAATACATGAAATGATAATATAATATATATACATGCATAGAAAATATATATTTGAAAATAAACTATATAAAAAGGTTAAATATTATAATATATAAAATACATAATCAAATGCATAAAAGATAGGAATAAATATACATATTTGAAAAATGAAGAAATTAAAATAAAAAAAAAGTGTTGAAAAACTAAGATAGACGAAGAATAAAATAAGAACAAACCACAGAGAGTAAGAACGAAAGAGGGAGAGAAATTTTAGTGAATGCTCTCAAGAATTCTTATTGCTTCCCAAAACTCAAGTGTTTTACAATGAAGGGAGAGGCCTCTATTTATAGTTGAGCCTCCCCAAATCCAACGGTACAGATCAATTACATCAACAGTTAAGATTAAAGGATATCTACAAATTAAATCTCCAAGATTACAAGATCATATCTTCAAGATTGCATATCATATCTAAGATTGCATATCATATCTAAGATTGTATCATATCTAAGATTGCATATCCTTAAAGATTATATTTCCATATGAGTCAAGCTTATAGATGGACCTTCAATCTTTTCAAGTAATGGGCCATTTCGATTGGGCCAAATTATATGTTTGAAATTTTCACTGGACTTGGACTTTTTTTTTTGAACTTATTTCTGGGCCCGGGCAAAATTGAGTGTCTACAATAAGTAAGGAAATTAACTTTTTTTCCTTTCAAAAGTCAAATTTGCCTTTAGCTAAATTTATGGTGAAGACTTATTTAGTAAGAGTTAAATTGTATTTTGTCTTTTTAATAAAAATAGATAAATTAATCATTGTATATTAGACCAAAGAGCAAATTGATCTTTTTTGTTAAAAATTTCATTCATTTGTACTGTTAAAAACTGGTGTTGTAACACCCTAAACCCGGCCTAGACGTTATGGCCGAATCTGGCGATGTCACATGATAGCGTTTGAAACTAAGTTGTCACAATAAAACAATTTTCATTTGTTTGCACTTTTTGCCCTCAAAATCGTTACTTATTTAGTCAATCGCTTTAACATATTTCGTTGCAGAAGCTTTTAAAAGTCATTTTGTGTAAATCGTGTGTTTAGAGAAAACTTTGCCTTTTTGAAAACTGAATTTTTAAACGTCTAGCAATTATAATCCAAAGCTAGTAAAATCCAAAATTTAAGGAAAAATCCATAGATGCCATATTACAACAAAATAACCTCAAATAAAAGTAAATTCATAAATAGATAATAGATAGCATAATAGAAGACGTGTGGCTACCCCTGGGTCCTCTGCCGCACCGATACACCTATGTATGGGGATTACCTGTACAGATAGAATAGAAGGGTGAGTTTACGTAAACTCCGTGTGTAATCCCCATACAACAATCAGACAGTAAACAAATAATCACAGTCTGGGCCTAAGCCCTCTACAATATCAATATCAGTATCAGTTTGGCCTTAGCCCATCTCAGTAACAGATATGCAGATACAAAAATCCTACCCAACCAGCCTCTACAATCCATCTCCGTCTAACCCTACACTCCATATGGGGATATAATCAACCCACCCATCCCTACACTCCAAATTAGTATAGGATGCGGCACTAGACAGTGATTTGCAGCTAAGCTGCCAGTAAATTAGGCTCGAAGTCTTTCAGTACACTTTTTCTGGTCCATATCAAACCCTAACCCGATGCAATACAACATGCAATTATGTCATGCTATCTCATAGTAATAGTTCATACAATGTCAGTTCAGTGAAATATTATCATGCTCAAACACTTATATACGTGTGACAGTCATTCAGTCATTTCATACAATTAGGGGTCTAGGTAAACTTACCAACCCCACAGTAGGTTCACAGTCGTCTCGGGCGACCTGTGCAACCTTAGCAACAAATCAGTGAAAATGAGCTCACACGCCAGTGTTGTCTACCCGTGTGGGCCCACACGGCCTAAATCCGTCAAGCTCGTGTCTCTCACAAGGCATAACTAGCCATTACATAGCCGTGTCTGGTGCGCATGGCCTGGCCTCATTGATCACACGCCCGTGTTCTATCACACGGCTTACCACACGAGCGACCACACACTCGTGTGGCATCGATAGAAAGCTATTTTGGCTATTTTCCAAATCCCATTTTTTGCGTTTCGGCTACACACCTGTATCATTTTTGATGTCTAAACCCTCCTGAGCACTCCAGTACCTAAAATTGACCAATATTTCTCTCAGTTAATCATTTGCACAATCGAACTAACCAATCTCGAAACAAGGTACTCTTTCCTTGAGTGATGAAAACTTACCCCCAATACTTCGGATTGATTTGTTTACGGAATAGTACAATGAAAGCCTCGATCCTCATGAAACGCTGCTGCCAAAACCTCAAAATCGGACTAACGAGAATACAGACAACATCTAAGAACGATAACAACCGCCATACACTTACCACTCGCGTATGATCAACAATACAGAGGGAGGGACGAAAAATACCAGTAATGAAAGGACATGAGAGAATACAAGAAAATAAATTGATAACGGAAGACGAAAAAACTCAGAGAATTTTGGCAAAATGAAAAAAAAAGGGAAAAGACGTCAGTTTTTCTGAGAGATTTTCCTTTGGAATAACATTTTTACTCAAACTCCTAAATTCACTCAACCACTACCTAGAATCCCAACTCTACTGAAACACTCTCACGGAAACAAGCAAAAATTACTACTCTCGCTCACGCAAGGATTCGAACTCAGGACCATCAGCAAGCCAATACACTACTTAACCACCAGATCAGCAGGCCCATTCTGATATGATTCTACCAATAATTAAAATTAAGCTCGACAGGCCAGGTTAAGGTTTCACCCAGAAAAATACAAAAATTTTCCCAAGACAGGGCCTGAACTTGGGACCTTTTACACACACCCAGAACACTTAACCACTGAAGCAGATACAAATTTATGTCAAAATTTACAAAAGTTGAAAAAAAAACAAATTTTTAGGGCGTTACAACTCTACCCCTAAAAGAAAATTTTGGCCTCGAAATTTACCAGATCAGAACAAATGAGGATACTGCTGACGCATCGCATCCTCAAGCTCTCACGTGGCCTCCTTAGAGCTATGATTATACCAAAGAACCTTAACCAGTGGGATGGATTTTCTTCTTAAAACCTTTACATGTCGCTCCAATATCTAATTGGCTCCTCCTCAAAGGTCAGATCTAAGCCTAACCTCAATCTCCTCAACTGGAACAATATGCATGGGATCAGAGTGATAGTGCCTCAACATCGAAACATGAAAAATATCATGAATCCGATCTAACTTTAGAGGTAACGCTAATTGGTAGGCAACCGGTCCCACTCGTTTCAGTATGTGATAGGGTCCAATAAATCTAGGGCTCAACTTGCCCTTACGACCAAACCTCAGTACCTTCTTCCATGGTGAGACTTTAAGAAAAATAAAATCTTCCTCAGAAAACTTGATCTCACGATGCCTCAAGTCTGCATAAGACTTCTGTCTATTGAATGCCGCTTTTAGTCGATCCCGTATCAACCTGACTTTATCCTCAGTATCAGAAACTAGTTCAGGACCCAGAACTCGTCGCTCGCCCAACTCAGTTCAGCATAAAGGAATGCGGCACTTACGATCATAAAGTACCTCGTAAGGTTTCATCTGTATACTAGACTTGTAACTATTATTGTAAGCGAACTCTGCCAACGGCAAATACTCCTCCCAACTGCCTCGGAAGTCAATCACACAGCTCATCAACATATCCTCCAGTATCTAAATCACCCTATCAGATTGACCATCTATCTGAGGATAGAAAGCAATACTGAAGTCTAACCTTGAACCTAGAGCCTCATGTAGCTTTTTCCAGAACCGAGATGTGAAGCGAGGATCCCTATCAGAGATGATCGAAGCTGGTGCTACCCCATGCAGTCTCACTATCTCAAACACATACAATTTAGCCAGCTTCTACAGTGAGTAGTCAGTACGAACCAATATAAAATGGGCGGACTTGATCAATCGGTCCACGATGACCCATACAGAATCCTTTTTAGTGGGTGTGAAGGGTAACCCACTAACGAAGTCCATAGTCACTCACTCTCACTTCCAAAGTGGAATCTTAACTGGTTGCAATAACCCCGAACGTAACTGATACTCAGCCTTAACCTGCTGGCAAGTCAGACATTTACCCATAAAATTGGTAATTTCTCGTTTAAGTCCTGGCCACCAGTATAATTCACAATGGTCTCGGTACATCTTATTTCTGCCAGGATGCATATCATAAGAGCTACTATGCGCCTTTCGCAGTATAGACTGCCTCAATTCAGTATCTTTTGGTACACAGATTCTTCCACGAAAACAGAGTACCCCTTCGCTATTCAGTCCAAAATCCACAATATTCCCACTCTCAACCTGTTGGAAGTGAAAACTCAAAGTCTCATACTCCAAGTATTTACCCTTAATCTGCTCAATCCACGTAGGCTTAACCTGAAGCTCAGTTAGCAGACTTCTATCATAAAATAAACTGAGGCGAGCAAACATAGCCCTCAAATCAGTCATAAACTTACGACTTAGTGCGTCGGCCAGCACATTGGCCTTACCAGGGTGGTATTCAATCATACAATCGTAGTCCTTAAGCAGCTAAATCCATCTACGCTACTTAAGATTTAGCTCCTTCTGAGTGAGGAGATATTTGAGGCTCTTGTGATCCATGTAGATGATACACTTTTCACTATATAGGTAATGCCTCCAGATTTTCAATACGAATACTACAGTGGCCAACTCTAAGTCATGCGTCGAATAATTCACCTCATGAGTCTTAAGCTGACGAAACCCATACACTACCACCATACCTTCTTACATCAACACACATCCCAAATTGACATCTGATGCACCACTGTAGACAGTAAACTCTTTTCAAACTCTGGCTGTATCAAAATAGGGACCTCAGTTAGTACAGTTTTCAGCTTCTCAAAGCTCTCTTGCTACGCATCAGTCTAGTTAAACAATACACCCTTGCGTAGCAGCTTAGTCAAAGGTGCTGCAATTAGTGAAAAACCCTTTACAAACCATCGATAATACCTTATCAGTCCCAGAAAACTGCGAATATCAAATACAGTCTTAGGCTGTTTCCAATCCAACACCGCTTCAATCTTTCGAGGATCAACCCTAATCCCCTCAGTAGAAACCATATGTCGCAGAAACGCTACTTCATGTAATCAGAACTCACATTTAGTAAACTTGGCATACAGTTGTTTCTCTCGCAGAATCTGTAGAACCACTTTGAGGTGTTCATCGTGCTCATCCTCAGTCCTCGAATACACCAGTATGTCGTCAATAAATACTACCAGGAACCGATCCAAATAGGGCTGGAACGCTCTATTCATCATATCCATGAAAGCTGTTGGTCATTTGTCAGCCCAAAAGGCATCACTAGGAACTCGTAGTGACCATAACGAATCTTAAACACCGTCTTATGTACATCAGCCTCCTTAACTCTCAACTGGTGATACCCTGATCAGAGATCAATCTTAGAAAAAACTGAAGCTCCTCGAAATTGGTCAAACAGATCATCTATCCTCGGTAGGGGGTACTTATTTTTTATAGTCAACTTGTTCAGTTGTCAGTAGTCAATGCACATACGCATGGATCCATATTTCTTTTTCATAAACAAAACTAGTGCTCCTCACGGAGACACACTAGGACGGATGAACCCACGATCCAGTAACTCTTGAACTTGAGCTTTAAGCTCTACGAGCTCCTTTGGTGCCTTATAGGGAGCGATAGACACCAGAGCTGTACTATGAAAGAGCTCAATCCCAAACTCCACTTCTCTGTTCAAAGGTAACCCCGGTATCTCTTTAGGAAAAATGTCTGGAAAGTCCTTAATTATTCTGATATCCTTAACTGAAGAATTTCGAAAATCTGAAACACTGATGTTAGCCAAATAGGCCTCACATCCCTTACGAACCAAAAGCCAAAATTTGCCAAAGCTAGGCCTTGAACTTGGGACCTCACACACACACCCAGAACACTTAACCACTGAAGCAGATACACAGTTGTGTCAATTATTTACAGAAACAAATTTATCAAATTTTTGGGGCGTTACAACTCTACCCCCTAAAAGAAAATTTCTGCCTTGAAATTTTACCTGATCAGAAAAAGTGAGGATACTGCTGACGCATCGCATCCTCAGGCTCCTACGTAGCCTCCTTAGTGCTATGATTACGCTATAGAACCCTAACCAATGGAATAGATTTCTTCCTCAGAACTTTTACATCGTAATCCAAAATCTGAAACGGCTCTTCCTTGAAGAGAAGATCTGGTTGAACCTCAATTTCCTCCACAGGAACTATATGGTGAGACTAGAGCGGTAGCGTCTCAACATCGAGACATGAAACGCATCATGAATACGGTCAAGCTCTGGAGGTAACTCCAATTGATAAGCAACTGGTCCCACTCATTTCAGAATTTGATACGGCCAAATAAATCGAGGGCTCGGGTTACCTTTGCGACCGAACCTCAAAATCTTCTTCCATGGCGAGACCTTGAGAAAGATGAAGTCTCCTACAGAATATTCTATCTCTCGTCATTTCAGATCTGCATAAGACTTCTACCTATCGGAAGCCACTTTCAGATGATCTCGAATCAAACAGACCTTGTCCTCAGTCTTAGAAACTAACTCTGGACCCAGAATACGTCGTTCACCCAATTCAGTCCAGCATAAGGGAGTGCGACACTTACGACCATACAGTGCCTCATAAGGTGCCATCTGTATACTAGACTGATAGTTGTTATTGTAAATGAACTATGCTAATGGCAAGTAATCCTTCCAACTGCATCGGAAGTCAATCACACAACTTCTCAACATGTCCTCTAGTAACTGAATCACCATCTTCGACTGACCATCTGTCTGAGGATGAAAAGTAGTACTAAAGTCTAACCTTGAACCCAGAGCCTTATGCAGCTTCTTCCAGAACTGAGACGTGAAACGAGGGTCCCTATCGAAAATGATTGAGATAGGTACCCCATGGAGCCTTACTATTTAAGATATGTAGAGTTTAGCCAATTTCTGTAGAGAAAAGTCTGTCCTAACTGAAACGAAGTAAGTAGATTTGGTCAATCGATCCACGATAACCCAGATAGAATCCTTCTTAATGGGTATTAAAGGTAACCCACTAACAAAGTCCATTGTTACTCGTTCACATTTCCACATGGGTATCTTAACCGGTTATAGCAAACCAGAAGGTAACTGATGCTCAGCCTTAACCTGCTGACAAGTCAAACAGCGAGTAACGAAATCAGTGACCTCACGCTTCAACCCTGGCCACCAGTATAACTCCCGGAGATCTCGGTATATTTTATTCCCGCCGGGATGCATAGCATAAGGGCTACCATGCGCTTCCCTCAGAATTGATTGTCTCAAATTCTCATCATTCAGGACACAAATCCAACCGTGAAAACATAGTACCCCATCACTATTCAACCCAAAATCCATAGTGTTCCGACTCTCAATTTGTCTGAATTGAAGACCCAAAGACTCATCCTCTAACTATTTACCCTTAATCTGATCTATCCAATTCGGTTTAACCTATAGCTCTGCCAATAAACTACCATCATCAAATAAACTGAGGGAGTAAGCATCACCCTCAGATCAGTCACAGCCCTACGGTTTAGTGTATCAGCCACCACGTTGGCGTTACCAGGGTGGTATTCAATCGTACAGTCGTAATCCTTAAGCAATTCAACCCATCTACGCTGCCTAAGGTGTAACTCCTTCTGAGTGAGGAGATATTTGAGGCTCTTATGATTAGCATAAATGATACACCTCTCACCATAAAAGTAATGCCTCCAGATTTTCTGTGCGAATACCACTGCAACCAACTCCAAGTCGTGCGTCGAATAGTTCGCCTCATGAGTCTTAAGTTGTCATAGCTTCCTATCTTGCATTAGAACACAACCCAGACTCACATGTGACGCATCACTGTATATCATGAAGTCTTTACAGGGCTCAGGCTGTATCAGAACAGGAGCCTGAGTCAAAACCGTCTTGAGCTTCTCAAAGCTCTCCTGCTGTGCATCAGTCCAAATGAAAGGAATTCCCTTACGCAATAGCTTCGTCATAGAAGCTGCGATCAAATAGAACACTTCTACGAAACATCAATAATATCTTGCCAGCCCTAGAAAATTACGGATCTCAGACACATTCTTTGGCTGTTTCCAACCCAACACAGCCTTAATCTTACGAAGATCAACTCGTATACCCTCAGCAGAAACTACATGTCCTAGAAATGTCACTTCTTGAAGCCAAAACTCACATTTGCTGAAGTTCGCATACAATTGTTTCTCACGAAGAATCTGTAGAATCACTATGAGATACTTATCGTGCTCATCCTGTCTTAGAATATACCAAGATGTCGTCAATGAACACCACCACAAACTGATCCAGGTAAGGCTGAAATACTCTGTTCATTAAATCCATAAATGTCGCCAGTGCATTAGTCAAACCAAAAGGCATAACTAGGAACTCGTAATGTCTATATCGAGTCCTAAATGTCGTCTTATGCACATCAGCCTCCTTGACTCTCAACTGATTGTAACCCGAATGTAGACCAATCTTAGAAAACACAGAAGCCCTTCTAAACTGGTCGAATAAGTCGTCTATCCTTGGAAGTGGGTACTTGTTATTAATTGTCAGCTTGTTTAGCTGTCGATAATCGATGCACATCCTCATTGTCCCATCTTTCTTCTTTACAAATAGAACAGGTGCTCCCCACAAAGACACACAGGGACGAATGAACCTACAGTCTAACAGTTTCTGTATCTGAACCTTAAATTCTGTCAACTCTTCCGGTGCCATTTAGTAAATGGCGACAGACACCGGAGCTGTGCCAGGAATCAACTTAATCCCAAACTCTACCACACGGTTCGGAGGTAACCCCAGTAGTTCCTCAGGAAACACATCTAAAAAATCCCTCACAGTTTTGATGTCCTTAACCGAAGAGTCTCCAAAATCAGAAATACTGACATAGACCAAAAATGTCTCACATCCTTTTCTTACTAACTTTTCTGCTGCAAAGTAGAAATCACATTTGTCAGATAGTTACGTTGTTCCCCAATCACCACTACCTTACTGTCCCCCTCGGTTCTCAAGAAAACCCTTTTCGATGCATAATCTAAACTCACCTGGTGTTTAACCAGCCAGTCCATTCCCAAAATCAAATCGAACTCCCCAAAACGAAAGCTTCATTAGATCAGCCAGAAATACTGTCCCTTAGACCTGTAACGGAACGTCTCTAAACAGTTTACTTACTCGGATGGACTGTCCCAACAGACTCATAATAGTTACCTCACTAGAAGTACTCTCAACTAGAATACTTAAGGTTTCAGACACAGTACTAGCTATGTGTATAACCTATGTCTATCAGTACAAGATAAGGTACATTAAAGATTAAAAATGTACCCGTAATAACATCCGGGGAATCTCTGTCCTTATGACAATGAACAGTATAGACCAAAGTAGGCTGCCTCACCTTAGTCAATCCAGTACCTCTGCCCGGTGCTCTCTGTCCTCGGCCCATACCATTAGCACCTCTGGCCTGACCTCAGCCCTAGATGGCTGCTGAACTACTCTCGGTGACTTGCAGTCTTAGTAATTGGAGCTTGCATCTGATCAGTTCTTAATGGACAATCTCTAACACGATGCTCTGTGGACTCACATCTCAGACATGCCCCAATAGTCCTCCAACACTCGCCCGGATGGCGTCTACCACAATGTCCACAAGGTAAGATCACAATAGGTACAATAAGAGGCCCAACTCTTACTGGCCCATCAGATCTGGCCTGTTTCATAGGCCTCATTCCAGAACTCGAGGGCTCTGAATCCTTCTTGTTCTTACCCCTCTCGCGATCTCTGTTCTGGCGCTCCGCGCGCTTAACATCGTCAGCAATCTTGGCTTTCTCGACCGGAACAGCAAACTCACGCTCCCTTTACGGAGCTATCAGCACCCTGAGATTATTCCTGAGACCGTCCTCAAAATGGACACATCTCTCATATTCAGTCGTCACCATGCCTCGCGTATAATGGCTCTGTTTCAGAAGCAGCCTCATATTCGACCACCGATCGATCACCCTGGGTGAGATTTAGGAGCTTACGTCTCCTAGCATCAATATAATTGGCTCCCACATACTTACTCTTAAATATTGTCTTAAAATACTCCCAAGACAACCGTTCGGGCTGAGCGCCCTCCTTAACTATCAACCACCACTGGTATGCTTCGTCGTGTAGCACAGAAATAGCCCCCTTAAGTTTTTACTCAGCAGTAAAGTCTAAGTCGTCCATAATTCTTTCTGTGGCCTCCATCCAATACTCGGTCACGCTAGGGGCGACTCTAGTGACACCCATGCTATAATGCAACTTAACAGATCATACTCTGCTAGATACACATGCAAAAGGTAACATGCTTAATACATACATATCATAATCAGATCACAGAATTAGGAGTCTAAGTAATGCTTACCGACCTTATGATAAGTCACAGTCGACTTGGGTGGCCCGTTCAACCTTACGAAATATTTTAGGAAATTAGGCTCACACGCCCATGTAGCCTCCCTGTGTGGGCCCACACGCCCGTGTAGCCTACACGGCCTAGATTGGCCTTAGCCGTATAGATCACACGGCCTAGCCCAGAATCCCACATGCCTGTATGGTTCATCTGCCTAATAGGTCGAGCCCGTTTTTCGTGCACGGCCTTACTGACCATTACACGATCGTATCATGCACCCGTGTCTTGCACACATGGCCTGGCTCTTTGATCACATGCTTGTGTACTGTCACACGGCCTACCACACCGGTGACCACATGCCCATATGGTATCAATAAATTTATTTTCAGCTTTCACTATTTCTCGTTTTCTGTGTTTTTGGGTACACATCTGGTATTATTTCGCTACCAGAACACCCTCGAGACCACCAGAACCTAAATTTGATCAATTAAACCCCAAGTTAGACGCTTAAAATGATAAACTTAATCAAACCACTTCAGAAAAAGTAACTCCTTTAACCCCTCCAAACCCTTACCTTCGTACGACCACGACAATTCCACACTACTAAAGTGTCGAACACTAGTCCACAGTCCCTTGGTCTTCTCTTGAACCGGTCAACAGCACTAATAGTTAATTCCACATATGACAATTAAAACAAACTTACTACACCTAAATTTTTGAGACAACAACGATATTATCATAGAGAAACATAACTTACAGAGTACTTATCAGCAGGACAAAATCCCTTCTCCACAAATTAATTGAACCCACGTACGAATAAAGGGAACCCCAACCGTACAAAAAAGAACAGAATAGGTGAAGAAGAGTGAAAGAACGAACACTTGAAAATTTCACAAACGTCAAGAATGGTACAGAGATTTTCGGTAGAGGAGATAAACAAAAAAGAATGATAACAAAATGAAATCAGAAAATTTAGCAACACTCCCACATCCCTCAAAACACTTCCCTACTAACTCCTCAACATAACCACCACAGACTTTTAGTTTGACTGAAACTCTTTCGGTCAAACAAGCAAAAATAAACTCCCTCGCAATGATTCGAACTCAGGACCTCCAACACTCCAACACTCCACTTAACCACCAGACCAGCATGGTCATTCTGATTTAGAATTACAGACAATATAACATAAGCCTACTGAACTAGAGTGAGGCTTTATTATTTAAAAAGCTGAAATGTGACAAAGCTAGGCCTTGAACTTGGGACCTCACACACACATCTAGAACACTTAACCACTAAAGTAGATACACAGTTGTGTCAATTATTTACAGAAACAAATTTATCAAATTTTTGCGGCGTTACAGTAGTATTCTGTAACCCTAATCCAGCAACAGTTATGGTTTAAGGGTGTTACATACATGGTCTAGCACACGGTCATGTACCTGCTTTTAAAGCTAGGGTTTTAAAAAAAATTGTGTTCCTTCATACCAGTGTCACCAAGTCCTTACCCTCCTAACCATCGTTAAACATGCCCACTGCCTATTCATCTTTTTGTCGACCGCTGTTTCCTTTCAAGATGCCTTCTACCCCCTCGCCAGTCCCTCTCTCTGCCAACTCCTACCCCATCGTCTATTCTTATTTCACCTTCGTCCCTCATCAAACCGGCCAAAACATCATTGTCCCTTAAGCCACAGTCGTCTCATACCCATAAATCCACTATCTTCTCCCACAACTAGCCAACTTTCAACCTTCTTTAATAGTGTCCATCCCCTCGCTGTAAGTCAATCAGTATTCCTCTTCTTTTCACTATTTCCCATCTCAAACTCACAATTGTTTTAACCCCCATAACTGTCCCCTTCTTTCCCCACTCAACCCCCACCGTTGTTTACTCTCTACTCATTGTCTTCCTTTTCCCTACTCAACCCATGTCGTCATTAGCCTCTTCGCCATCCTCTTCGCTGCCGACTACCCCTCCAATTACCTTTCTCATTGTTGATTGCTTTTCTACCGCCATCATTCACCACCATATTTTTACAATTTTTCTTAAGCTATTATTATTAGTATTTTTATTTAGTATTATTTTTATTTATTTACTTTATTTCATTTCTTATATAAGTTATTTGGTTACTACATTCGAATAGGTAATTTGTTTTGTTTAATGTGTTTGTTGTGATTCGTTCATGTGTGGTTTTATGTTCTTATTGGTATGGGTGTTTCACTATTACTGGCAGTCATCCTTTAGATTATTGTCAATATTGAATTAGTTTTTTCTAGGACATGTTGTAATATGGTTATTCGCTTGTTTCTACCGAAATTTTCTACATAACTATTGGTTATATGCATTTTTATTCTGTTGACAATTTTGTGCTCTATTGGCATTTGGCCACCACTAGATTCATTTATTCTCTCTAGTCTTGTTTTGATTGACCTTCTATTGTATTAATTTTTATGTTGACTGATTAGTACATATCAAAGACTGATACATTTTATTACCACTCTTATTTTAGGTACACAATGACTAATACTAGAGAAAAAACCAAGGTCACTGTCCCTACCTCTAAAAAGTGGAAGACACCGAGTCCATCTTCGTCTTCATCCCTAACCACGATTAACAGACACTTGTGTCTCCAATTTGGTATAGGTTCAGATAAGGACCAATATCAACACTAAATGAGAAACCCTTGAGAGTGGGTTGATGAGTTGATTGGAAAGCTCTACAAGCAGTCTGTTTAGCTGCCAGGGTTCAGGTGTTAATCGACACGGTACCATAGGACCGATTCTTTACTATTATGGAGCACACATATGCCAAATTTACACTAGAGTTCTACTCTACCTTTTTCTCATAATCAGCGATTTCACAATGAGACAAGCCATGTATTATTTCTTTCCATCTTAGAGGTATGACGCATTACTTGAGCATCCTAGGCTTCTGAGCTGCCCTAAGATTATATTTCGAGGATTTTGTGAGTACCCCCTGAGTTTCTGAAACTTTCTAGGCGAATCAATCAACCAACCTCACTCTGCTGATTCGATATTGCCAAAACTGAGTCATAGTATAACCCAAGTCAGTTGAAGGCAACATACTTACCTCCGATTTTGCATTATATTCATGCCATTTTAGCCCATACATTGGCTGGTCGAAAGGAGAGTAAGGAGGTTTTCAGTACTTCGTACACCTATTTTTCGTGGAGTATAGAGACATGCCACTCGATCGATGTCGCTTACTTTGTGGCTCATTGTTGTTGCCACTAATCTGCTCGCCACAAGAAGTGTAATAGCCCGTCTGGTGAAATCTCTATATTTGGTTACTGTTTGGCTTATAGTTGGTAAAATAAGGATAGGTATGAGTAAGTAAAGTGTTGTCTTGGCTTAGTATAGAATTTTGAGTATTGCACCATTTGGTAAACTCATTGTTTGGTGAGCCCTAAGGTTTGGCGGACTCTTCTATTAAGCATCCGTCCAACCTAGAGGCTTTGGGTGAACTTGTTAAGTTCGCAGCTATTTAGATTTGTTTATTATTTTAATATGGTAATTCGGTCAGTTAAGTTGAGATTTAGTTAGAACGGAACTAGACTACTATAAATGATAAGACTTAAATTATGACAGCCCAAAATTGACCCTAGTCGGGAAGTGGTTTCGGGACCACTAAACCGAGTCATAAAAATAATTAACCGTCATAATTGATGCTCATTATATGTACATGTGCATGTGTGAAAATTTCGTGTTTGAATTTTGTTAATTGTAAGTGAATTTTATCAAATAGGACATATGTGAGAAAATTTTGAAATGTGCTAGGCAAATGCAAAGTGGCCTATTAATGCATATTGTGAAAATGATGGGTTTGCATGTCAATTTACCCAAATTAAGGCATAGTGGCCGGCCATGCTATGAGTGGAAACATGTCACAAACATGTTATGTTAGTGAGGTATGTTAGGAAAAATAAAATAAGGAGTATGGGTAATAAAAAATGGAAAAAAAAAGTGTGTGGTTGTTTCCCCCCCATTGCCGTGAGTTAAAGAAAAGAAAAGAAAAAATTTTTTCATCCTTTTTCATCTTCTTTTGGCCGAAAATTCTAAGGAAGGAGGAAGGAGTTCTTGCTTCATGTTTGGTTTGGAAGAGGATTAGGAGGAGGTTTGGCCATACTTGTATCTAGATCAAGGTATGTTTGAGGTTGTGCCATGAGATTCATGCATGTTTTTAGTTGCTAGCTTGAGTTCTAATTAGCCCATGGTTCAAATCTTTGCTATGTCATGGGGATGATATTCGGCCTAGGTGGATTTTGTGTTAATGCCATTGCATGCTAAATATGAAGCTTGTTAATGATGCATGTGATGGTGGATTGATGATTCTTGAATCTTCTTTTTAGCATTTTTGAGTGAGCACATATGTGCATTGGTTGCTAGATGGAGAAGAATCGGCTAGCAAGTTGTGTGCTAAGGCCGAATATAATTTTTGTATATTAATGAGCAATGCATGTGTTAAATTGATGGAAAGGGAGAGGATGCTTTACTAGTGTATATATGTGTGTATTAGCCAAGTTTTGAACTTGAAACAAAATGGTGTTTAGTCAATACAAGTAACCATACTTGTAGAATGTATTAAGTGTTGCAATCGGCCCCAACATAGACATGTATGTTCGGCCACATGAATAAGTACATAAGCTATGTGTATGTTCGGCCATAGGTAGCCTATTGATGGCTTTAGTTTGACTTAGAAAATTCGGCTAAGGGGAAATATTAGCTAGTATGTTGAATTCGATTCGTGATTTCGTACACATGTGACTCTAATGTCTAATGTATATATGGGCTAAGTACCTTGAGCTTCTCTTTGATGTTCGAATGAATTGTATTAAATTGCTTGATGTGATTAAAAATGCGTATGACCATTGTGTATTTGAGCTAAAAGGGTGGCCATATGACCTATCAAACTCCTTGTCATATTCGGCCATAAGCTAGCAAAATGAGACTTTAATGAGTTAAATTTGTTTGAATTAGCTCAAGAGCTTAGAGGACCCCAGTTGGATAAGGGAAAGGAAAAAGTGGTCGAGTAGCCATCAGAATCGTTCGACAACATCCGAGGTAAGTTCTTGAGTAAAAGAGCTTAAATTATGATTTGATTAGATCATGTTTTAAGCAAATCAAAATCATGCTCTTTGTGTGTGGCTATTGAGCCGAAATTGCAAGAATGATAAGTGTCTTGTGTTTGAGTTTTGCTAACGAAAACGAAATACGAATGTGCCATGATTTATTGTTAAATGTGCATGGTTATTTGAATGATGTCCGGGCTAAGTCCCGAAGGCTTTGTGCTAAGTGACCATATCCGGACTAAGATCCGAAGGCATTTGTGCGAGATACTAATTCCGGGCTAAGCCCGAAGGCATTTGTGCGAGTTACTAAATCCGGGTTAAGTCCCAAAGACATTTGTGCGAGTTACTATAACCGGGCTATGTCCCGAAGGCATTTGAACGAGTAGCTATATCCGGTTAAATTCTGAAGGTACGTGATTTGGGAATGAATGATCTTGCTGTAAAAATTTCAGTTAATACGCTTGAAACATCCCAACATTAAGGTATGTTTCGTATGTGCTTTGAATTAGTTGAGCCCTTACAAATAAGTATTCGCTCAGTTGATAAATGAGCTACCGGCCTTTGGCTAAGTTGATCTTTGTGTATGAATAAAAGGGTTGGTAATGTGAAGTAAGTATGATATTGAAAAATTGTGCATATGAAATTATCCGTTTAGCTACATGAATGCTATACTTTTGTTGTGCTGGAATCCCTTGCTCAAAACTTACTAAGCATAAATTGCTTACTCCGTCTCCTTAATTCTCTGTTTTATAGATTTTGGTTCTCCAGCTATCGGACTCGGGATTTTGAAGTCGAAGTCGCCCACACTATCAAAGCCCCCCTTTTGGTACAATTTTGGTTGAACTTCGAAATGACATGTATAGGACTACCCTTTTTGTTGGGGGTCATGGACCCTTTGGACTTGTATAATTTTGGATAGCCATGCGAAAATGGCTTATATATGTTTGAGTATAATGTTATAATCATTTGGTATGGATATGGTTATTGAGAGGTGTGGATATGCTTAACAAGGATTGGCCATGGGAATGGTTAATCACTATCATAATTTGTGCTATTTATGCTAAAAGGGCTAGTTGAATCATGGAAACTATGAAATAGGTAAAGTCTACCTTAAAGGCAGATGCTGACAGCAGCAGTGATGTAGATTTGGAAAATCACTAAAAATAGTAGGAAGGGAATTAAATAGTGAATAAATTATTTAAACGAACCTTGATGAATCTATTTTCATAGGAAAGTAACGAAACGATCATATGGACAGTATGTTAAGAGATATTCAGGTTCTTGTAAGACAGGGCCAGAACGGTTTCTGGATTCCATGTTTCGACTTTGGAAATTCATTATAAATTAACCAGAGATAATTAGGAGTCATTCCATATATGTATAGATTCCTCTTTGAGTCTAGTTTCTATAGAAACAAACGACATCAGTATTGAAGCCCTGTACAGGGAGATATCCAAGTCGTAATGCGCAAAGGTCAGTGTAGTCGATCCCTGTAACATGGGAGACTTTGACTAATAAACTGTACTAATTTGCCCAACCAAAAATTCTAGAAAAAAATATGTAGATGGGCATATGAGTCTAGTTTCAGGGAAAATTTACGGAACTGGATTCTGAGTTTCTGAACTCAAGATATGATTTTTAAAGCGACTAGTACGCAGATTGACAGTGTCTGGGAAATTTTTTTATAAGTGGTTTAAAGTCTGTTAACACCTCGTGTTCGACTCCGGTGACGGTCTCGGGTTCGGGGTGTTACATAAATTATATCAAGTGCACTTAATCACGAGAATCAAGAGTGTTAGTGGATTTATCTGATTTTTTCACTAATCTTTGTCTTTTTGCTTTAATATATAAGGATAGCAATGGTCTTTCTAAACACCTTTACGTTTTCCTCTTCTTTCTTGATTTCCTCTAAAACTTTCTTTAAACCTAAGTTTTGAAAACTTCTTTGAAGTGAAGTTTCGTAATATTCAGCTGACTTATATATTAGTACCAGCTCACTGGTCATTACTGATGAACCCTAAGTTATCCTCAAAGTCATTTATGTGTTTTTTGTTCTGCATGCATAGATGTTAGAAAAATGAGCGAGGAAGGAAACTTCCTGGTTCTAGATTAAGTGTTATTGATTCTTTCATGCATAGTCAGATTTGATAAATTGATGATTTGATATATATATATAATTATCTTTTTTTTAGCTTAAAAAACTAACGAAGGTCCAAGTGATAAAGGCAAAAGACCTACTTTATAGAATTTGCTAGAGTTTTTGGTGAGTTCTTTCTTACTTCCATGTTTTGTAGTTTCATTATTTTAAAATTCATGTAAGTTAAGTATTCTTTCTCTGTAATGAATGAAAAGAGTATGTGTGGATAATGGTTATCCAAAGTCATTAGTCTAAGTTTTGTCTGTGATATGAAGTAAGTGGCATCATTCATTTTTAAGCCACTACCACTTGTTTCTGATATGTATGATATGATCATATATGTGGTGATGAAGATAAGGAGATAGGTTTGTGTAGTCTCCGATAGGGCAGCTATATTTCAAACCGAACTGGCAAATCACAATAAAATATGTTATTCTGAATGAAAATGATATGAGGAGATAATGGGGAGAATGTATGTGAATGAGACTGAATGATATGCTTCCGATTTTGAATTATGGGTAAGTGGATGGCATGAAGATAGGTTGTCTGCGTTATTTTAAGTTGGCGTACATTATACGCCTAAGTGATAAGTAAGTTGGCATATTGAGTTTGTCTATGTTTTGCATGCGCCATTGGGCGTACTATGTTTAATGTGTGTAAGTCCCTCAAAAAGGTTCACTTGTACTATCAGTAATATTATGTATGGTTTTCCTTTAGGAACTCACTAAGTTCGTATGAACTTATTCTATTACCTTTTCCTTCTCAGGTTTGCTGACTGAAAGATGATTTTATTTGAAGGACTACGTCAGAATGTTGCTTCATGTAAGCTAAATGTTTTATTCTGTATATTGCATGACTTATGGGGGTGGCATATAAATGTATTCTGGAAATGATTTGTATAAGGAACTTTTGTTTTGTTAAGACTCTGTTTTTATGAGATCTTTATTAAATACCAAAGTTTAGACTTAAAGTTTTACCTTTTTGTTAGTGAAATCGTTCTATCCGAACTTATACGCCATATGGCTTGAACGTTGTTATATTTGTTAATGATTTAATTTAAACTTTAGTAAAGCAATAGTTATAATATGTTTTATAACTATAAATTTTTAAGAATCACAAAAAGCTTCTGCCAAAAGTTTTGAAGTTAGTTTGATTTGAAGTAGTGACACATCATACTCGGATCCAAATATTGGGTTGGGTTTGGCGTGTTACAGGAATGGCTCTATCTGTATGGGCCCGTACGTGACTCATCTAGCAAAGCACTTTAAGCTTCTCGAAACTCTAGAGCAAACAACACCCTTCACTCTGGCTGAATAAATGGTCCCTCAAGGGTTGTCTATCATGACCCACATGCGGATGATTCAACTTCCACACAAAGTGGGTCCAAACCAGTATACACTACTTTATATGGATCCTTAGGATGAGCATGAGGAGCTCCTAGACAATGACCTACCTCAACATGCAGACCCAGCTTGATCCACTCCTCCTACTAATCACTTTACTATTGCATATACGGCCACACTTGAGGACATCTATCGCACACAGTAGCAACAATCCAAGCGGATTGACCTCCTTGAGCAGCGATAGTCAAAGCGGGTCAACTGCCTTGAGCAGCAGTAGTTAGACCGGCTCGATCGCCTTGAGTAATGACATTCAGAGCACTTTGGCCAGCTTCAGTGCCAACAGGATCGCATTGAGGCCTATCTACAACAGATGTGCCAACATTTTCATATTTCTTCACCCGAGCCCCTTGTTGTACCTGCCTTTCTCGATCCTAACATCCCACACGACGTTGATCGGTGACTTTATTTAGTTTTATGTTTTATTCATTTTTCTTTTTATTTTTATTTGTACTTTTATTTTTTATTTTTTTATTTTTTTCTAATTTATATGTTTTGTTTTATTTTATTATGCACTCTACTTTATTACTTTTTCGACTATTTTTCTATTTTTTGTCACCTTTTTATCTTATTTTATTTTTGTTTTATTTTTTTATTAGTGTGTTCGCCATGTAATTAATTTAGGAAATCCTACATTTATGAATTTCTCTATTCCGGCACAATCATCCAAATTCAGGGTAGTTTTAGTTCTATCCGTCCCTTTCTTATGATACTTTGCTTACTATGATTATATTTTTTTGTACATTAAGGGCAATGTACATCTTAAGTGTAGGGATGATTTTATATGTTTATGCAATAGAGTCTATGAATTGTTGTTTGTGTTTAATTACTTTTCTCAAACCTAACATTAAAGTTAATTTTTCTTTAATTTGAAATTTTTATTGATTTTGTTTGGGATTAATTTATACATTTTTGTGCATTGTTTCATTTATACTTTAAGACACGAGCAAGCCAACCATGATAAGCCATATTTCAGAAATTATTATTTTAGGTTGTCTCTTTGAACTGAATTATTATTTTGAAATTTTAAATTTACAAGTTTGACATCAAAACCATAATTTTTTTGAGCTTTTGAGCCTACAGAGCATCTATTATTTCGTGCTCATTTTATTTTTGGTCATGAGTATGTCAACTTGATTTGTTATTCTATAACTTTTTTCGGTTATACATGTTGAGACCACATTATTGATTTGATATGCTGAGATGATAGAGGCACTTAGGATTTAACCCACTTAACCTTTAACACAAGTTACCTATTGAATTAACCCCTAGTAAACCCCGTTGATCCTAACACATTTTTTTTCTTATCACCCATTCATGTTAACCTGTAAACCACATTAATTTTGTAAATCAAACTTTTTATTGACTCCATTTTTGTCGACATTCGATTTGATTAGTTGTTTGACTATATTTTATCATTTGCATTGCTGAATTTTACTTTGTTCTTAGAAAAACAATGAAAAAAAAATAAAAAAGATTGATTGAGCATGTTTTAACCTCATTCTTAATGTATTTTAAGTGATTATCTGTAACGACCCATACTTCACAAGCACCGGAAAAGTGAACTTAGGGCCTCCGTCTTAGGAAAACGAGTCCCTAAATATTTATTAAAAATATTTACGAAGTTAGTTGCGGGTTGAATTAGATTTTGATTAGGTGAATTTAGTTTAATTAGAAGTAATTATTAAAAAGGACTAAATTGAATAGAGCATAAAAGATTAATTTTAAAATAGAGAAAAATGAAAAGGGACTAAACTAGTAATTAAACCAAATTAGTGAAATGTGTAAGAAAGAGAATAAATACATGTGTATGTAAATTATTAGAACAAATGTATGTTATATATATATTTACTTATAAATTAAGTAAAAGATATTTATTTTATTATTATTATTATTATATTTTATCAATTAATTGAGATAATGACAAATGTATGGTGATGAAATATTACATGTGTACATGTGTGTATGAATACACATGTAGTATTTTTATTTGTATTAATTAGATATTTTATTATTAATTATTAATTTAGTAAATGAAAGAAATAAAGAATGAATAAAATGAAATAAAAGAATGAAAAACAAGAAATAGTTACAGAGAAGAAACGAAATAGAAAGAAAGAAAGAAGAAAAGGAAAGAAAAAGGAGAAATTAGGGTTTGAAAGCTTGGAGGTTAAATTGGTAAGTCAATTAAGTCTATTTCTTAGTGATTTTGATGTTTTTGAAGTCCTAGAGTTAAATGCTTTTGAGTTTATATGGAAATATTGAAAATTAATAGATTTTTGAAAAGGGTTTATGTTAAGTAAATGATGAAATTATGGATTAAATTGATAGAATCATTGAATAGAATTGATTAGAGGACTAAATTGTAAACTAGGCTATAGGTTTTGAGTTTATGGGCTAAATTGAAAGAAGTTTGAAATTATGGTAAAATGATGAAAATTTGATGGTTATATTGAAGTTTTAATGGAAATTGAATAAGAAAATGATGTGAATTGTAAAAAGGAAGAAAATGAAAATGGTTAGGACAAATTTGGGATTTAAGTAAAAGTTGCATGAAAAGTTATTATTTTATATAAAATATGTGTGTTCTTAATTAATTGTACTTATGCTAATTTTCATAGCAAACAAGGAAACCGAGATGTCGAATACGAAGGGAAAGGAAAAAGTGATCGAGGAATAGCTCAAGAAAAATATCGGTTTGTATTATCATAATTCAAGTTATTTCTTATTAAATGTTTAATTTTAATACATGTGTATGGAATTTGAATGTGAGGTAAAAATTGATATTTAAGTTGAATGTGAATTAGATTTATTTGATGAATAAATATATGTATGTGAAATTGAATTTTATGATTGAATTGAGTAATGTTGGTATGCATATGAATTTGAAATATGTGAGAAAATATGGTCAAAGTGCAATTGATGTGAATTGACTGAAATAGAGGAAGTAATCTGATACCCTATTAACTAGTCGGGCTTAGTGGATATAGTTGGCATGCCATAGGATTGGAAAGGTTCAGGGATACTTCGACTTCGAGTCGATGAGACACTTGGTGTGTCATTATTGCTTCGGATAGATTTGATGAGGCGTTGGTCACCACTTTGCTTCGGCTTAGCCGATGAGACGTTGGTCGTCACTTATTTGCTTTGAACTATCCGATGAAGCGTTGGTCGCCATTCTAGAGTATTTGGTTGGATCCGTGTATCCGCCAAAGTCCGAGTCATGTTAATAGGGGAAAATAAGTGAAATAATAAAATCAAATGAATTTGATTAATTGAGCTATTGAATGAAATGAGAAAGTGATATTGTAAGATGGAATGTGAGATGAATTTTGTAAAGAGATTGAAGGTATGAATCAAAGGTTCATGAGTTATTGGAAATCTCATTGATGATTTATTGGATCTATCATTGGAAATGATATAATGGAAATATGATAGTTTGGTATAAATTTATATATATGATTTGTATGTATGATTTGCTAATTATCTATGTATGTTATGATATTTTATTGTTGTTACAATTTGAATTATGATAATACCACTGAGTATTTCCAATACTCAGCGTACGGTTGTTTTCCATGTGTAGGTTAGGTAGAGTTGAAGTTCAGTCAAGCATCCGAGTCAATCCCGACCTCAGCTCAATTTTGGTGATGCATCTATCTTTTAGAAATGTAGCATGTACAAGGTTTGGTGTTTGTCACTTGTAAATGTTTTATATTTTGAATGTAAATGCGGTGCATAATCCTTAAGAGGTAATGAAATGAATGAATGAAAAATTGCTAACTTTGAAAGGTTTGATGAATATTATTTGATCAAGATTTATAAAAAAATGTTTTGGGCATGAATTAGGTGTGTTTAGTATGTGAAAATATCTTAAAAATGGTGAAAAATTAGGTTTTCACACGGCCTAGTCACATGGGCGTGTGCCCAGGCCGTGTGGCAAAGTCAGACTTGCCCACAGGTTAGTCCCACGGCCATGTGAATAAGTCAGATCTCCCCACGGGCTAGCCCCAAGGCCATGGGAGCCCCACGGGCAGGCCACACGGGCGTGTGCCCCTATTCTCAAGGAAAAGTTTCCATAGTTTCCGGTTTAACCCCAAAATACTTCCTAAGTATATTTTGGGCATTGTAGGTCCATATTAGGGACTTTTAGGTGGAATTTGACAAATTTTAAATTGAAATATAGATTTATGACTCTGTGTTGTTCGTTATTAGCGTCTTATTCCGGTAATGCCTCGTAACCCTGTTCTGACGACGGGTTGAGGTTAAGGGGTGTTACATTTTATTGGTATCAAAGCTATCAGGTTTAGCCGATTCTCGGACTAAATCGAGCTCGTAAGTGAGTCTAGAAGTACATGCCACAGTCAAGTCAAAACTGAGTCGGGATTTTTAGATGCTGACCTATCTAATTGTTTTTGTTTTATAGAATAAAGATGTCTGATGAACATATTGATGATATAAATAAAGAAATGTTTACTGGGGATGAAGAGTCATATGATTTAGATGAAACAGAGTCAGCTACTCCTAGTGTAAATCCAGTTAGAAACCAACCCCCTAATGTAGAGAGAGATGAAAAAGGTAGAAATGAATCTAAATTAGTAAAAATATTAGCTGATGCTCTTTAGCGAGCAGTGGAGTCTATGCCTGCTACTACGACCGTATCTGTTCCTAGACGGGCCCCAATTAATGAACTAAGAGAATACGGTGCCACAGAATTCTCGGGTCTGAAAGGAGTTGAGCTGTCCATAGTTGAAAATTGGATGGAATCGACCAAGAGAGTATTGCAACAACTAGAATGCACCCTTCGGGAAAGTCTGTTATGGGTTGTATCACTACTGCAAGGGGAGGCTTATGTATGGTGGGAATTAGTGGTTCGACATTTACCAGAGAATCAGATAACTTGGAATCTATTTCAGAAAGAGTTTCAAAAGAAATATATCGGAGAAATGTATATCGAAGACAAGAAGCAAGAGTTTTTGATGTTGCAATAGGGTGAAATATCAGTAATAGATTATGAGAGGGAATTCTTGAGACTCAGCAGATACGCCTCAGAGTTTATTCCAACTAAAGCTGACAGTTGTAAGAGATTTTTACGGGGTCTGCGAGATGAGATCAAATTATAGTTGGTATCTAAACGTATTACTAAATTTGTTGATTTGATTGAGCGGGCCAAGATGGTAAAACAAGTCTTAGGATTTAACAAGAAGTCCAAAACTTCTAAATTGGTTGGGAAACGTATGGGAACTGCAAGTTCGAACCCTTTACTTAAAAGATCCAGGGATTCCCGAAGTGGATGGAGATCCAGTTTTAGACCAGATAAAAGAGAAAAGAGTCAGGGGAAGCAAACTACAGTATCTATCGGTAGTGTAAGAGGTTCGTCCCGAGATGTTAATATTCCAGATTGTGAACATTGCGGGAAAAAGCACAGAGGTGAATGCTGGAGATTGACCAGAGGGTGTTTTAAATGTGGATCTACAGACCATTACATTAAAGATTGCCTGATGAATGATAGTGCTACACTTGTGATGTGACAGCCCAAAATTGACCCTAGTCGAGAAGTGGATTCGGGACCACTAAACCGAGTCATAAAAATAATTAGCTGTCATATTTGATGCTTATTATATGTATATCTGCATGTGTGAAAATTTCATATTTGAATTTTGTTTAATTGTAGGTGAATTTTAGTAAATAGGACTTATGTGAGAAAATTTTGAAATGTGGTAGGTCAAAGCATAAGGATCTATTAGTGCATGAAATAAAAAGGGGGGACTTGCATGTCAATTTCCCCCTAATTAGTAGTGGCCGGCCATGACAAGTATGGTAGACCAAGTGTGATGGGCAAGAACATGTCATAAACATGTTAAGTTAGTGTTTCATGGGAAGTATGATAAAATAAGGAGCATGGGAATAAAATAATGAAAGGGAATATGATGAAAACAAAAAAAAAAGTGTGTGGTTGTTCCCCCATTTTGCCGAAACTAGAAAGAAAAACAAAAGAAAAGTGTTCATCCTTTGGTTCATCCTTGGCCGAAAATTTTAAGGAGGAAGGAAAAAGAAAGGTTGAAGAGGTTCGGCCATGCATGTAACTAGGCTAAGGTATGTTTGATGATGTTCCATGAGATGCATGCATGTTTTAGTTGCTAGCTTGAGTTCTACCTAGCCCATGGTCTAAATCTTGCTATGTGATGGAAATGACACTCGGCCATGGATGCATATTCTTGCTTGGTGTTGATGTTGTGTTGGTGAGATACCAAGTTATTTTTGTGACCAAGTTGAGATTTGAATTTTTGGAATGAGTAAGGTTTTCGGCTATGGTAAATATAAGGGTGATGGATGTTGTGTCATGCTAAATCTAGATGAACAATGTTAGTGCTTATATCTCGATATTCATGAGTTTCTTTCTTGGTTTTACCTCAAACCCATGAAGTATTTTAATTGGTGTTGTTAGAAGTTTCGGTCATGGGATTATAAGCTTGTTAGTTTTGATGATGAAATTTATGCCTTGCAAGGGTAAATGGTGTCTTGATGCATTCGGCCATGGTAGAAAGTAGAAGTGAAATGGTAGTAAGATAAAATGCAAAATGTTAGTATTTGATTACTAGTGTATAAATGCGTATTAGTCGAGTTTTGAATTTGAAACGAAACGGTATATAACTAATACAAGTAACCATACTTGTGGGAAGTATTAAGCATATAATTGGCCTCAACATATACATGCATACTCGGCCACATAAGAAGATTTGTCTTGCATGCATTCGGTTAAAGGCAAACATATTGATGCCTATATCTTGGTTAGGACAATCGGCTAAAAGGGAGTGTGGGTTAATATGTTGAGTTGATGCATGATTTCACATGTATGTGACTTTAATGTCTAATGTATAAATATGGGCTAAGTGCCTAGTGTTCCTCTTTTCGATGCTCAAATGATTAAATCAATTTATTTGTTTAATTAAGCTCAAGAGCAAAGGGGATCTAAATCCGATAAAGGGAAGGAAAAAGTGGTCGAATAGCCATCGAAATCGTTCGACAACATCCGAGGTAAGTTCTTGAGTAATAGAGCTTAAATTATGATTTGATTAGATCATGTTTTAAGCAAATCAAAATCATGCTCTTTGTGTGTGGCTGTTGAGCCGAAATTGCAAGAATGATAAGTGTCTTGTGTTTGAGTTTTGCTAACGAAAACGAAATACGAATGTGCCATGATTTATTGTTAAATGTGCATGGTTATTTGAATGATGTCCGGGCTAAGTCCCGGAGGCTTTGTGCTAGGTGACCATATCCGGACTAAGATCCGAAGGCATTTGTAGAGTTACTAAATCCGGACTAAGATCCGAAGGCATTTGTGCGAGTTACTAAATCCGGGTTAAGTCCCGAAGGCATTTGTGCGAGTTACTATAACCAGGCTATGTCCCGAAGGCATTTGAACGAGTAGCTATATCCGGTTAAATTCCGAAGGTACGTGATTTGGGAATGAATGATCTTACTGTAAAAATTTCAGTTAATACGCTTGAAACATCCCAACATTAAGGTATGTTTCGTATGTGCTTTGAATTAGTTGAGCCCTTACAAATAAGTATTCGCCCAGTTGATAAATGAGCTACCGGCCTTTGGCTAAGTTGATCTTTGTGTATGAATAAAAGGGTTGGTAATGTGAAGTAAGTATGATATTGAAAAATTGTGCATATGAAATTATCCGTTTAGCTACAAGAATGCTATACTTTTGTTGTGCTGGAATCCCTTGCTCAAAACTTACTAAGCATAAATTGCTTACTCCGTCTCCTTGATTCTCTGTTTTATAGATTTTGGTTCTCCAGCTATCGGACTCGGGATTTTGAAGTCGAAGTCGCCCACACTATCAAAGCCCCCCCCTTTTGGTACAATTTTGGTTGAACTTCGAAATGGCATGTATAGGACTACCCTTTTTGTTGGGGGTCATGGACCCTTTGGACTTGTATAATTTTGGATAGCCATGCGAAAATGGCTTATATATGTTTGAGTATAATGTTATAATCATTTGGTATGGATATGGTTATTGAGAGGTGTGGATATGCTTAACAAGGATTGGCCATGGGAATGGTTAATCACTATCATAATTTGTGCTATTTATGCTAAAAGGGCTAGTTGAATCATGGAAACTGTGAAATAGGTAAAGTCTACCTTAAAGGCAGATGCTGACAGTAGCAGTGATGTAGATTTGGAAAATCACTAAAAATATTAGGAATGAAATTAAATAGTGAATAGATTATGTAAACGAACCTTGATGAATCTATTTTCATAGGAAAGTAACGAAACGATCATATGGACAGTATGTTAAGAGATATTCAGGTTCTCGTAAGACAGGGCCAGAACGGTTTCTGGATTCCCTGTTTCGACTTTGGAAATTCATTATAAATTAACCAGAGATAATTAGGAGTCATGCCATATATGTATAGATTCCTCTTTGAGTCTAGTTTCTATAGAAACAAACGACATCAGTATTGAAGCCCTGTACAGGGAGATATCCAAGTTGTAATGCGCAAAGGTCAGTGTAGTCGATCCCTGTAACATGGGAGATTTTGACTAATAAACTGTACTAATTGGCCCAACCAAAAATTCTAGAAAACAATATGTAAATGGGCATATGAGTCTAGTTTTAGGGAAAATTTACGGAACTGGATTCCGAGTTTCTGAACTCAAGATATGATTTTTAAAGCGACTAGTACGCAGATTGGCAGTGTCTGGGAAATTTGTTTATAAGTGGTTAAAGTCTGTTAACACCTCGTGTTCGACTCCAGTGACGGTCTCGGGTTCGGGGTGTTACAATTTGATTGGTATCAGAGCTACGGTTTAGTCGATTCTAGGACTACCGTAATGCGTTGGGTCTAGCTATACATGCCATTTTATGTGATTATTTGATAGTGTGGTGATTTGTGACAATTGTAAATGTGTTTTTATAGAGTAATGGATCCCGATCCCGACCAAGCGGTAGCTGATGATCTTGAGAGTGTAGCGCCTGCTCCAGCACAAGGGACAGCGCCGGCGGACTCTCAACCTAATGCTAGTAACCCGAATGATGAAGCTAGACAAGCTTTCTATAGCGTGATGAATGATTGGTTCAACCAATACATTTGAACTAATACGGCTGTTCCACAACCTCCATTCCCGACTAATACCACCCCCGCACCTACAATACCTCCGGAAACTGACCAAATAAGGTCAAATAAGCCCCCAATTGACAGAATTCGAAAACATGGGGCTACTGAATTTAAAGCTACGGATAGCGACGATGCCGAGCAAGCTGAATTTTGGTTGGACAACACTATCCGGGTACTCGATGAGCTATCTTGTACACCCGATGAATGCCTAAAGTGTACTATCTCCTTGCTACGCGATTCTGCCTACTATTGGTGGAGTACTCTGACTTCTGTTGTGCCCCGAGAGCAAGTAACTTGGGAGTTTTTCCAAATTGAGTTTCGAAAAAGGTATATCCGTCAGAGATTTGTTGATAAAAAACGGAAGGAATTTCTTGAGCTTAAGCAAGGTTCTATGTCAGTTACTGATTACGAGCGAAAATTTGTTAGACTTAGTAGGTACGCTCGGGAATGTGTTTCGTCCGAGGCTATCATGTGTAAACGTTTCGAGGATGGGCTGAATGAAGATATAAAAATGTTTGTGGGCATTCTTGAAATACGAGAGTTCGTAGTACTTGTCGAGCGAGCTTGTAAAGCCGAAGAGCTTAGAAAAGAAAAACAAAAAGTTGATTTGGGAACTGGAGAGTTTCGTAAAAGATCCTCGGGAAAGTCTCTTCAACAGGCATCGAACAAATTTCGAGATGATGTGGGCCGGTCTAGAGGCACTTCGGGCCTTTTTAGACGAGATCGTGATCGACCCCCTGTGGGTACACGAGGCACTTCGGTCGCCAGTGTTGGGAATGAACGTCGAGACAGAACGAAATGTCGATATTGCGGTAAATGGCATTCGGGGAGTTATAGATTCCCTGACCGCTCCTGTTACAAGTGCGGATCAGTTGACCACTTCATTAAAGATTTCCCGAGGTTGTCTGAACAGAATGTAAATCAGAGTGGGAAACCGGGTGCTACCACTGCTCGAGGTAGACCATCTGGAAATACGGGCAATGCTAGTGGTGGTCAGAGAGGATCTAGAGATGCTACGACCAGATCCGAGGCTCGTGCGCCTGCTAGAGCTTATGCTATACGTGCCCGCGAGGATGCTTCTTCGCCTGATGTTATTACCGGTACTTTTACTCTCTTTGATACTAATGTATTGCTTTGATTGACCCCGGTTCTACTCATTCTTACATATGTGAAACCTTAGCATCCAGTAAGACTTTACCATTGAGTCTACTGAGTTCGTAATTCGGGTGTCAAATCCCTTGGGTCGTTACGTGCTTGTCGACAAAGTGTGTAAGAAATGTCCCCTAGTAATTCGAGGTTCCTGTTTTCCGGAGGACTTGATGCTTTTGCCGTTTGATGAATTTGATGTTATTCTTGGTTTGGATTGGTTGACCGCGCATGATGCAGTTGTGAATTGCAAAAGCAAGACTATTGATTTGAGGTGCGCAAATAACGAGATGATCCGAGTTGAGTCTACGGACTTAAAGGGGTTGTCAGCTGTAATATCCTCAATGTTGGCCCAGAAATATGTAAGAAAAGGGTGCGAAGCATACCTTGCGTATGTACTTGATGGCAAAGAATTAGAAAAGAAACCCGAATCTGTGCCGGTGGTTTGTGAATACCCGGATGTTTTTCCTGAAGAATTACCGGGTTTACCACCTGTTTGGGAGATAGAATTTGGTATTGAGCTTGTACCTGGGACTACGCAGATTTCGATAGCTCCGTATCGTATGGCACCAACTGAGTTAAAAGAGTTGAAAGCTCAGTTGCAAGAATTGACGGATAGAGGTTTCGCTCGACCAAGTTTCTCACCTTGGGGTGCACCAGTATTGTTCGTGAAAAAGAAGGACGGAACCATGAGGTTGTGCATTTACTATCGTCAACTGAATAAAGTGACGATAAAGAATAAATATCCGTTACCGCGTATTGATGATTTGTTTGATTAACTAAAAGGAGCCTCAGTGTTCTCAAAAATAGATTTGAGATCGGGCTATTATCAGTTGCGAATTCGAGATTCGGACATACCCAAAACTGCCTTCAGAACGAGATATGGTCACTACGAATTCTTAGTGATGCCGTTTGGGCTCTCTAATGCCCCTGCGGTATTTATGGATTTGATGAATCGGATCTTCAGACCATATTTGGATCGGTTCGTAGTTGTGTTCATTGATTACATCTTGGTCTATTCAAGAGATGAGACCGAACATGCTGAGCACCTGAGACTAGTGTTGCAAATTTTGCGGGATAAGCAGTTATATGCTAAGTTCAGTAAGTGTGAGTTCTGGTTAAGAGAGGTTAGCTTCTTGGGTCATGTGGTATCCGCATCGGGTATTCGAGTTGACCCGAAAAAAATTTCAGCCATACTTAACTGGATACCTCCGAGAAATATTACTGAGGTTCGGAGCTTTTTGGGACTCGCCGATTATTACCGACGATTTGTCAAAGGTTTCTCGATGATAGCCACACCAATGACGAAGCTACTTCAAAAGGATGTTAAGTTCGAATGGACGGAGAAATGTCAGAAAAGTTTCGATCAACTGAAAACTTATTTGACTGAAGCTCCAATTTTAGTGCAACCCGAATCAGGCAAAGAGTTTGTCATTTATAGTGACGCATCCCTACTTGGGTTGGGTTGCGTATTAATGCAAGAAGGTCGAGTGGTGGCCTATGCGTCGAGACAATTAAAGCCACATGAGAAAAATTATCCGACCCATGATCTTGAACTAGTTGCCATCGTATTTGCTTTAAAAATATGGCAACATTACTTATTTGGTGAAAAGTGCCATGTATTTTCGGATCACAAAAGTCTCAAATATTTGATGACTCAAAGAGACTTAAATCTGCGACAAAGACGTTGGCTTGAGTTGTTGAAAGATTACGAGCTTGTCATTGATTACCACCCGGGAAAGGCTAATGTGGTTGTGGACGCCTTAAGCCGGAAATCATTGTTTGCTTTACGAGCGATGAATGTGCACTTGTCTGTTCTACCCGACAATGTGTTAGTAGCTGAATTAAAGGCCAAACCATTATTGATTCGTCAAATTCGTGAAGCTCAGAAAGTCAACGATGAATTGGTTGCAAAACGGGCTGAATGTGTTCCGAATATGGAATCCGAATTTCAAATTGATGATGACGATTGTTTGAGGTTCAGAAGTCGGTTGTGTGTTCCAAGAAATTCAGAACTCATTTCGATGATTCTGAACGAAGCCCATTGTAGCCGAATGTCAATTCACCCGGGGAGTACGAAAATGTACAACGATTTGAAACGTCAATTTTTGTGGCATGGTATGAAACGAGACATCTCCGACTTTGTTTCGAGATGTTTAATATGTCAACAAGTGAAAGCGGAACATCAAGTGCCTTCAGGATTACTTCAGCCGATCATGATACCTGAGTGGAAATGGGATCGAGTCACAATGGACTTTGTGTTCGGACTGCCATTGTCAGCAAGTAAGAAGGATGCGATTTGGGTTGTTGTTGATAGACTGACTAAGTCGGATCACTTTATCCCCGTGCGTACGGATTTTTCATTGGATAAACTAGCTGAATTGTACGTTTCTCAGATTGTGAGATTACACGGGGTACCTATTTCTATCGTGTCGGATAGAGATCCGAGATTCACCTCACGATTTTGGAAGAAATTGCAAGAAGCTTTGGGTACCAAGCTGCATTTTAGCACTGCTTTTCACCCCCAAACCGATGGTCAATCCGAGCGGATAATTCAGATACTTGAGGATATGTTGAGATGTTGCATCCTCGAGTTCAGTAGTTCATGGGAACGGTATTTACCTTTGATTGAATTCGCTTACAACAATAGTTTTCAATCAAGTACTAAGATGGCACCTTACGAGGCTTTGTACGGTCGTAAATGCCGTACACCATTGTTTTGGACCGAGCTCGGTGAAAGTAAAATTTTCGGAGTTGATTTGATTAAAGATGCCGAACAGAAAGTAAAAGTAATCCGTGAAAGTCTGAAGGCAGCCACAGATCGTCAAAAATCGTATGCGGATTTGAAACGAAAAGACGTTGAATATCAGGTGGGAGATAAAGTGTTTCTTAAAGTTTCGCCTTGGAAAAAGATACTCAGATTTGGCCGTAAGGGCAAGTTGAGCCCGAGATTCATTGGGCCATACGAAATCTCCGAACGAGATGGTCCGGTTGCGTATAGATTAATTTTGCCCCCTAAACTTGGAAAGATTCACGACGTCTTTCATGTTTCGATGCTTCGACGTTATAGATTTGATCCATCGCACATAATTAGCCCATCAGAGGTTGAAATTCAAGCCGATATGAGTTATGAAGAAGAACCGATGCTATCCTAGCTCGTGAAGTGAAGGAGTTGCGAAACAAAAAGGTTCCATTAGTAAAGGTGTTATGGCTCAAACACGGAGTCGAAGAAGCTACTTGGGAAACCGAGAATGCCATGAAAGAACGATACCCAAACTTATTTACCGGTAAGATTTTCGGGGACGAAAATTTCTTAAGTGGGGGAGAGTTGTGACAGCCCAAAATTGACCCTAGTCGAGAAGTGGTTTCAGGACCACTAAACCGAGTCATAAAAATAATTAGCTGTCATATTTGATGCTTATTATATGTATATATACATGTGTGAAAATTTCATATTTGAATTTTGTTTAATTGTAGGTGAATTTTAGTAAATAGGACTTATGTGAGAAAATTTTGAAATGTGGTAGGTCAAAGCATAAGGATCTATTAGTGCATGAAATAAAAAGGGGGACTTGCATGTCAATTTCCCCCCTAATTAGTAGTGGCCGGCCATGACAAGTATGGTAGACCAAGTGTGATGGGCAAGAACATGTCATAAACATGTTAAGTTAGTGTTTCATGGGAAGTATGATAAAATAAGGAGCATGGGAATAAAATAATGAAAGGGAATATGATGAAAACAAAAAAAAAGTGTGTGGTTGTTCCCCCATTTTGCCGAAACTAGAAAGAAAAACAAAAAAAAAGTGTTCATCCTTTGGTTCATCCTTGGCCGAAAATTTTAAGGAGGAAGGAAGAAGAAAGGTTGAAGAGGTTCGGCCATGCATGTAACTAGGCTAAGGTATGTTTGATGATGTTCCATGAGATGCATGCATGTTTTAGTTGTTAGCTTGAGTTCTACCTAGCCCATGGTCTAAATCTTGCTATGTGATGGAAATGACACTCGGCCATGGATGCATCATTCTTGCTTGGTGTTGATGTTGTGTTGGTGAGATACCAAGTTATTTTTGTGACCAGGTTGAGATTTGAATTTTTGGAATGAGTAAGGTTTTCGGCTATGGTAAATATAAGGGTGATGGATGTTGTGTCATGCTAAATCTAGATGAACAATGTTAGTGCTTATATCTCGATATTCATGAGTTTCTTTCTTGGTTTTACCTCAAACCCATGAAGTATTTTAATTGGTGTTGTTAGAAGTTTCGGTCATGGGATTATAAGCTTGTTAGTTTTGATGATGAAATTTATGCCTTGCAAGGGTAAATGGTGTCTTGATGCATTCGGCCATGGTAGAAAGTAGAAGTGAAATGGTAGTAAGATAAAATGCAAAATGTTAGTATTTGATTACTAGTGTATAAATGCGTATTAGCCGAGTTTTGAATTTGAAACGAAACGGTATATAACTAATACAAGTAACCATACTTGTGGGAAGTATTAAGCATATAATTGGCCTCAACATATACATGCATACTCGGCCACATAAGAAGATTTGTCTTGCATGCATGCGGTTAGAGGCAAACATATTGATGCCTATATCTTGGTTAAGACAATCGGCTAAAAGGGAGTGTGGGTTAATATGTTGAGTTGATGCATGATTTCACATGTATGTGACTTTAATGTCTAATGTATAAATATGGGCTAAGTGCCTAGTGTTCCTCTTTTCGATGCTCAAATGATTAAATCAATTTATTTGTTTAATTAAGCTCAAGAGCAAAGGGGATCTAAATCCGATAAAGGGAAGGAAAAAGTGGTCGAATAGCCATCGAAATCGTTCGACAACATCCGAGGTAAGTTCTTGAGTAATAGAGCTTAAATTATGATTTGATTAGATCATGTTTTAAGCAAATCAAAATCATGCTCTTTGTGTGTGGCTGTTGAGCCGAAATTGCAAGAATGATAAGTGTCTTGTGTTTGAGTTTTGCTAACGAAAACGAAATACGAATGTGCCATGATTTATTGTTAAATGTGCATGGTTATTTGAATGATGTCCGGGCTAAGTCCCGAAGGCTTTGTGCTAGGTGACCATATCCGGACTAAGATCCGAAGGCATTTGTATGAGTTACTAAATCCGGACTAAGATCCGAAGGCATTTGTGCGAGTTACTAAATCCGGGTTAAGTCCCGAAGGCATTTGTGCGAGTTACTATAACCGGGCTATGTCCCGAAGGCATTTGAACGAGTAGCTATATCCGGTTAAATTCCGAAGGTACGTGATTTGGGAATGAATGATCTTGCTGTAAAAATTTCAGTTAATACGCTTGAAACATCCCAACATTAAGGTATGTTTCGTATGTGCTTTGAATTAGTTGAGCCCTTACAAATAAGTATTCGCTCAGTTGATAAATGAGCTACCGGCCTTTGGCTAAGTTGATCTTTGTGTATGAATAAAAGGGTTGGTAATGTGAAGTAAGTATGATATTGAAAAATTGTGCATATGAAATTATCCGTTTAGCTACATGAATGCTATACTTTTGTTGTGCTGGAATCCCTTGCTCAAAACTTACTAAGCATAAATTGCTTACTCCGTCTCCTTGATTCTCTGTTTTATAGATTTTGGTTCTCCAGCTATCGGACTCGGGATTTTGAAGTCGAAGTCGCCCACACTATCAAAGCCCCCCCCTTTTGGTACAATTTTGGTTGAACTTCGAAATGGCATGTATAGGACTACCCTTTTTGTTGGGGGTCATAGACCCTTTGGACTTGTATAATTTTGGATAGCCATGCGAAAATGGCTTATATATGTTTGAGTATAATGTTATAATCATTTGGTATGGATATGGTTATTGAGAGGTGTGGATATGCTTAACAAGGATTGGCCATGGGAATGGTTAATCACTATCATAATTTGTGCTATTCATGCTAAAAGGGCTAGTTGAATCATGGAAACTATGAAATAGGTAAAGTCTACCTTAAAGGCAGATGCTGACAGCAGCAGTGATGTAGATTTGGAAAATCACTAAAAATAGTAGGAATGGTATTAAATAGTGAATAAATTATTTAAACGAACCTTGATGAATCTATTTTCATAGGAAAGTAACGAAACGATCATATGGATAGTATGTTAAGAGATATTCAGGTTCTCGTAAGACAGGGCCAGAACGGTTTCTGGATTCCCTGTTTCGACTTTGGAAATTCAGTATAAATTAACCAGAGATAATTAGGAGTCATTCCATATATGTATAGATTCCTCTTTGAGTCTAGTTTCTATAGAAACAAACGAAATCAGTATTGAAGCCCTGTACAGGGAGATATCCAAGTTGTAATGCGCAAAGGTCAGTGTAGTCAATCCCTGTAACATGGGAGACTTTGACTAATAAACTGTACTAATTGGCCCAACCAAAAATTCTAGAAAAAAATATGTAAATGGGCATATGAGTCTAGTTTCATGGAAAATTTACGGAACTGGATTCCGAGTTTTTGAACTCAAGATATGATTTTTAAAGCTACTGGTACGCAGATTGGCAGTGTCTGGGAAATTTGTTTATAAGTGGTTAAAGTCTGTTAACTCCTCGTGTTCGACTCCGGTGACGGTCTCAGGTTCGGGGTGTTACATGTGACATCACAGAGATCGGTCTCTACTGCTAGAGGAAGAGGATCGGGCAGAGGTGGATCAGTATTTAGTGGAGGAGGTACGAGAAGAGGGAATGACATAGTGACCTAGCAGTCTGAAGCTAGGGTGCCGGCTAGAGCATATGTGGTTAGAACCCGCGAAGAAGGTAATGTTCATGATGTGGTAACAGGTATATTTCTATTATATTCTAAGCCTGTTCATGCTTTAATTGATCCTGGATCTTCGCATTCTTATATTAATTCAAAATTAGTTGAATCGGGAAAATTAAAGTCTGAAATATCTAGAGTGTCTATTGAGGTGTCGAGCCCGTTAGGGCAAACAGTGTTAGTGAACCAAGTCTGTCCAAGATGCTCGTTGATTATACAGAATAAAACTTTTCCGGTTGACTTGTTAATTATACCATTTGGGAATTTTGATATAATATTGGGAATAGATTGGTTATCTGAACATGAAGTGATTTTGGACTTTTATAAAAAAGAGATTCAGCATTCAGACAGTGAGTGAAGGTCGGGTTGAAGTAAATGGTATTCGTACTAGTGGGCCAGCGCGAACTGTTTCAGCAATAATGGCTAGTAAATTACTCCAGCAGGGTTGTTCAACATATTTGGCATATGTTATTCATTTAGATTCAGTTGGAAGCCAGTGCGGTAAGATTCAGACAGTTGTGAGTTTTCTGATGTATTTCTTGAAGAATTACCGGGTTTATCGCCAGATAGGGAGGTCGAGTTAGCTATTGAGGTTTATCCGAGCACAGCTCCAATCTCTATACCTCCGTATCGGATGTCACCTACAGAGTTAAAAGAGCTGAAGATACAGTTGCAAGACTTATTAGACCGTGGTTTTATTCAACCGAGCATATCACCGTGAGGAGCTCCGGTATTATTTGTTAAAAAGAAAGATGGCTCGACGCGACTCTGCATTGACTATAGACAATTGAATAAGGTGACAATCAAGAATAAGTATCCACTTCCTTGCATTGATGATTTGTTTGATCAGTTGAGAGGAGCTTCTGTATTTTCGAAGATTGACTTAAGGCCAGGTTACTACCAGTTGAAAGTAAAAGGAAGCTACGTTCCAAAGACAGCTTTCCGTACAAGGTATAGTCACTATGAGTTCTTAGTAATGCCATTCGGGTTGACAAATGTTTCAGCTGCTTTTATGGATCTCATGAATCGTATCTTTCAATCATATTTAGACCAGTTTGTAGTAGTTTTTATTGATGAATACTAGTTTATTCGAAGTCAGATTTAGAGCATGATCAGCATCTCAGGATTGTACTACAGATACTACGGGAAAAATAATTGTATGGAAAGCTCAACAAATGTGAATTTTGGTTGTCAGATGTTGTATTCCTGGGTCATGTAGTATCTACAGATGGAATTCGAGTTGATCCAAAGAAGATTGAAGCGATTGTATAGTGGAAACCACCAAGAAACATATCAGAGGTACGTAGCTTTCTTGGTTTAGCTGGGTATTATAGAAGATTTGTAAATGGATTTTCGAAGATAGCTTTGCCGATGACCAAACTGCTATAAAAAAATGTACCATTTGTATGGGATGATCAGTGTCAAGAAAGTTTTGAAAAGTTGAAGCAAATGTTGACAGAGGCACCAATTTTGACGTTACCAGAATCGAGAAAGGATTTTATTGTATACAGTGATGCTTCATTAAGTGGTTTGCATTGTGTACTGATGCAAGAGGGGAAAGTAATAGCTTCTACATCTCGTCAGTTGAAACCACATAAGCGTAACTATCCAACTCATGATTTGGAGCTAGCAGCAGTGATTTTTGCCTTGAAGATTTGGAGACACTACTTATATGGTGAGAAATGCTATATTTATACGGATCATAAAAGTTTGAAATATCTACTTTCCCAAAAAGAATTGAATTTCTGACAGAGACGGTGGACCGAGCTTTTAAAAGATTATGATTGTGTCATAGATTATCATCCAGGAAAAGCTAATATAGTGGCTGACGCTTTGAGTAGAAAAGTCGCAAATGATTTGAGAGAAATGTTTGCACGGCTCAGTATCTATGATGATAGGAGTTTGATAGCTGAATTAAAAGTTAAACCAGTGATGTTCGACCAGATTAAATCAACTCAATTGAAAGATGACATATTGTTGAAGAAAAGAGAAATGATACAGACTGGTACAGTAGAAAATTTTAGCATTGATGCATATAGATGCTTAAGGTACCGAGATCGAGTTTGTGTTCCTGCTAAATCTAAATTGAAAGAGTTAATACTCCGAGAGGCACATGATGGTTCATTTGCTTTACACCCAAGAGGCACAAAGATGCATTGTGATCTACGAGATCTGTATTGGTGGCCCGGAATGAAAAGAGATATAGTTGAATATGTTGGTAAATGTCTTACATGTCAGCAAGTAACGGCAGAACATCAGGTTCCTACCGGGTTACTTCAGCCGATAAGTATTCCTGAGTGGAAATGGGATCGCATCACTATGGATTTTGTTACGGGATTGCCATTATCGGTGAGCAAAAAAAATGCCATTTGGGTAATTGTTGATCGATTTACTAAGTCAGCTCACTTTATAGCAGTCAGAACAGATTGGTCATTGCAGAAGCTTGCAGAAGTGTATATTTAAGAAATTGTTAGATTGTATGGTATTCCAATATCTATAATTTCAGATCGAGATCGTCGATTTACATGAAGATTTTGGAGACAGTTACATGAATCATTAGGCACACGGCTTAATTTTAGCACAGCATTTCATCTACAGATTGATGGACAGTCCGAACTGGTAATTCAAATATTAGAAGATATGCTTCGAGCTTGCATCATTGATCTTGAATCAGGTTGAGAACGTTATTTACCTTTAGCTGAATTTGTGTATAATAATAGTTTTCAATCAAGCATTCAGATGGCTCCGTATGAAGCATTGACAAAGATGTAGATCACCTGTGTGTTGGACCGAACTGAATGAAAAGAAAATGATTGGAAAGAAATTGATTCAAGAAACAGAAGAGACAGTCAAGAAAGTACAAGAGAGATTAAAAGCTACATTTGATAGACAAAAGTCCTACATTAATTTGAAATGACAGGGCATTGAGTATTCAGTTGGGGATAAAGTATTTCTTAAAGTTTCTTCATGGAAGAAAGTGTTGAGATTTGGTCGAAAAGGTAAATTGAGCCCTCGTTACATTGGGCCGTAAGAAATTGTAGAAAGAATCGGACCAGTTGCTTATCGATTAGCTTTACCTCCGGAATTACAGAAGATACACAATGTTTTCCAGGTTTCAATGCTACGCAGATATAGATCAGATCCTTTTCATGTCATTTCTATTGAAGATATTGAGATTCAACCGGATTTGTCTTATAAAGAAGAACCAGTTGAGATTCTAGCACGGGAGATAAAAGAATTAAGAAATAAAAGGGTTCCTCTAGTGAAAGTGCTATGGAAAAGTCATAAGGTGGAAGAAGCGACTTGGGAACTGGAAGAATCTATGAGAGCTCGGTACCCCCCCATCTATTCTTAGGTAAATTTAGAGGTCGAAATTTATTAAGGGGAGAGAAATGTAACGACCCATATTTCACGGGCACCAGAAAAGTGAATTTAGGGCCTCCGTCTTAGGAAAACGAGTCCCTAAATATTTATTAAAAATATTTACGAAGTTAGTTGCGGGTTGAATTAGATTTTGATTAGGTGAATTTAGTTTAATTAGAAGTAATTATTAAAAAGGACTAAATTGAATAGAGCATAAAAGATTAATTTTAAAATAGACAAAAATGAAAAGGGACTAAACTAGTAATTAAACCAAATTAGTGAAATGTGTAAGATAGAGAATAAATACATGTGTATTTAAATTATTAGAACAAATGTATGTTATATATATATATTTACTTATAAATTAAGTAAAAGATATTTATTTTATTATTATTGTTATTATTATTATTATTATTATATTTTATCAATTAATTGAGATAATGACAAATGTATGGTGATGAAATATTACATGTGTACATGTGTGTATGAATACACATGTAGTGTTTTTATTTGTATTAATTAGATATTTTATTATTAATTATTAATTTAGTAAATGAAAGAAATAAAAAATGAATAAAATGAAATAAAAGAATGAAAAACAAGAAATAGTTACAAAGAAGAAACGAAATAGAAAGAAAGAAAGAAGAAAATGAAAGAAAAAGGAGAAATTAGGGTTTGAAAGCTTGGAGGTTAAATTGGTAAGTCAATTAAGTCCATTTCTTAGTGATTTTGATGTTTTTGAAGTCCTAGAGTTAAATACTTTTGAGTTTATGTGGAAATATTGAAAATTAATAGATTTTTGAAAAGGGTTTATGTTAAGCAAATGATGAAGTTATGGATTAAATTGATAGAATCATTGATTAGAATTGATTAGAGGACTAAATTGTAAACTAGGCTATAGGTTTTGAGTTTATGGGCTAAATTGAAAGAAGTTTGAAATTATGGTAAAATGATGAAAATTTGATGGTTATATTGAAGTTTTAATGGAAATTGAATAAGAAAATGATGTGAATTGTAAAAAGGAAGAAGATGAAAATGGTTAGGACAAATTTGGGATTTAGGTAAAAGTTGCATGAAAAGTTATTATTTTATATAAAATATGTGTGTTCTTAATTAATTGTACTTATGCTAATTTTCATAGCAAACAAGGAAACCGAGACGTCGAATACGAAGGGAAAGGAAAAAGTGATCGAGGAATAGCTCAAGAAAAATATCGGTTTGTATTATCATAATTCAAGTTATTTCTTATTAAATGTTTAATTTTAATTTTAATATATGTGTATGGAATTTGAATGTGAGGTAAAAATTGATATTTAAGTTGAATGTGAATTAGATTTATTTGATGAATAAATATATGTATGTGAAATTGAATTTTATGATTGAATTGAGTAATGTTGGTATGCATATGAATTTGAAATACGTGAGAAAATATGGTCAAAGTGCAATTGATGTGAATTGAATGAAATAGAGGAAGTAATCTGATACCCTATTAACTAGTTGGGCTTAGTAGATATAGTTGGCATGCCATAGGATTGGAAAGGTTTAGGGATACTTCGACATCAAGTTGATGAGACACTTGGTGTGTCATTATTGCTTCGGATAGATTCGACGAGGCGTTGGTCACCACTTTGCTTCGGCTTAGCCGATGAGACGTTGGTCGTCACTTATTTGCTTTAAACTATCCGATGAGGCGTTGGTCACCATTCTGGTGTGTTTGGTTGGATCCGTGTATCCGCCAAAGTCCAAGTCATGTTAATAGGGGAAAATAAGTGAAATAATAAAATCAAATGAATTTGATTAATTGAGCTATTGAATGAAATGAGAAAGTGATATTGTAAGATGGAATGTGAGATGAAATTTGTAAAGAGATTGAATGTATGAATCAAAGGTTCATGAGTTATTGGAAATCTCATTGATGATTTATTGGATCTATCATTGGAAATGATATAATGGAAATATGATAGTTTGGTATAAATTTATATATATGATCTGTATGTATGATTTGCTAATTATCTATGTATGTTATGATATTTTATTGTTGTTACAATTTGAATTATGATAATACCACTGAGTATTTCCAATGCTCAGCGTACGGTTGTTTCCTGTGCGCAGGTTAGGTAGAGTTGAAGTTCAGTCAAGCATCCGAGTCAATCCCGACCTCAGCTCAATTTTGGTGATGCATCTATCATTTAGAACTGTGGCATGTACTAGGTTTGGTGTTTATCACTTGTAAATGTTTTATATTTTGAATGTAAATGTGGTGCATAATCCTTAAGATGTAATGAAATGAATGAATGAAAATTTGCTAAGTTTGAAAAGTTTGATGAATGTTATTTGATCAAGATTTATAAGTAAATATTTTGGGCATGAATTAGGTGTGTTTAGAATGTGAAAATGGCTTAAAAATAGTGAAAAATTAGGTTTCACACGGCCTAGTCACATGGGCTTGTGCCCAGGCCTTGTGGCAAAGTCAAACTTGCCCACAGGTTAGTCCCACGGCCATGTAAGTAAGTCAGATCTACCCACGGCCATGGGACCCCATAGGCAGGCCACACGGGCATGCCCCAAGCCACACGGGCGTGTGCCCCAATTCTCAAGAAAAAGTTTCCAAAGTTTCCGGTTTAATCCCAAAACATTTCCTAAGTATATTTTAGGCCTCGTAGGTCCATATTAGGGACTTTTAGGTGGAATTTGAAAATTTTTAAATTGAAATATAGATTTATGACTCTGTGTTGTTCATTATCAGCATCTTATTCCGGTAATGTCTCGTAACCTTGTTCCAACAACGGGTTGGGGTTAAGGGGTGTTACATTATCCGACGTTAATTTTGAATTTTAGGGAGCAAAACGAATAAAAAACGGGCGTGTGGTAGGTCGTGTCAATTTTATGGAATTACGCACCGAACAGCAGAAAATCACGATTTTTAGGTTTTTCGGGCATTCTAATACGTGTATATGACAAGAATAAGAAGATAGAAGTGAGTCGTCAAAGAATATTCAAGAAAACAACTCGAAAAACACCATTAAAGTTGACTTTAAATAAGATTTTCGTCAAGATTGAATATTCTCACTTGATTTCTTAGGAAGTTATCGTAGGTTTCTTTATTTCTTTCGGTTATAGTGTATCTTGGATGTTTTTATTTTCAAGCATGAACCAATTTTCTAAATACCTAGGGGAGATGATCCCTATGACAGATTCAGTCGTTTGATTTATATCTTACGCAATAAATACTTAGTTTCTTGTTCTCAATTATGTGTGCTTAATTATTGGTTTAATATTTTTAGATTATTGATCCATGTTTAATGTGTTTAACTCGGTGGTTGAATAGACCTTGTCTAAAAGTAGATATTGTTTAAATGAATGGAGTTGCATGCAATCCTAAAAATAGGACAACATAAATCTACCAGATTAGAGTGACATCTAATAGGAGAATCCATAGCACAAGTTTATGTGATAATAAGGGTTTTAATTAGAAAGAATTTTCAATTATTCAACCTAGGGTCAGTTGCTCTTATACTCAAAAAAGATATTAGTATAATTTAGGGATTTCTTCGGATCAAGGTGCTAAGTAAAGAAATCGAGTAATTTAGATTGATAGTGACAGATGAAATCTAGGTGGATTCTTTTCTAGGTATTGTTTCGCTTATTGGTTGTTACTCAATTATTTTCATGATTTGTTATTTGTCGTGTTCTTTAGTAAATTAATTTAGTTAATTTTAGTTGTTAAATAATCACTCGAATTATTCGGTTAAATAATAGAAAGATGGTAATTACTAGTATTTTTGGTCTTCGTGGGAACAATATCTTTACTCACTGTGGTTATACTATTAATTGATAGATACACTTACTTTAGTCAAATTTTTAGCTAGTTCGTGACACATCATATATACATATACACATTATAGATGTGTTTCTAAATAATTTAGGGTCTGTTGGATTAATTATTGAAAATTTTCCATTAATTGAAAATAAATTTCCAATAATTTAAGTTTTTAAATGTGTTTGCTAACTACAGATAAAAACTATTTACTAGATTTTTTAAATAAAAAAGTGTTGAAAATAATAAGCAGATAAGAACTACTCATCACTAAATGAATAATACGTTAAGTTGGTTTATTTTATTTATTTATTTTCAAGAATATATTATCCTTTAACGATTTTGAAGACTATCTTATCTGTAATACCCTAAATTCCGGCTTAGACATTATGGCCGAATCCGGATATGCCGCAAAGAATGGGTTTTGAAAACAAATTGATTCCATAAACTAATTACTAACAAAACTCACATTCCTTCATGTTTGTCACAAAAAAACATTATTTTAACATTTCATTTGCCAAAACGCTTATTACAGTGAAAGTTAAACAAAACCAAAACATTTTAGTAATCCGTATCGTATTTTTAGAAAACCTTTTTTTGGCGCAAAGTCTATTTCCGTAAAATATTTTATCAAGTATGCAATATCTCGAGCATATAAAACCAAATCAAGTTAAAAACCAAAACAACCCAAATAGTCTCAAAATTACAACTCTCTAAATGATATCCCAAATTATTAGATAAACCATAAATTAATAATTCTAAACAGTTTTATGGAAGAGTGGTCACCGCTGAGTCCCCGCTGCACCGATCCACCTAATACTGTGGATTACTTGACAGTATAGACATACGATGTAAGTTTACGTAAACTCAGTGTGTAACCCAACAGAATTAAGCAAACAGTCATACAGAGTCATATACACGGTCGAAAAAAATACAGACATAGATTCGAGCTCAAGCCCATTTTAGATACAGATACAATAAACAGAATCAGACATTCAGAATCCTACTACCATCCTCTACACACCATCTTTGACCATCCCAACACACCATGTGGGGTTAAAAACCCCTACCCATCCCTACACACCAGGTTGTGCCATTACGACACGTATCAGATATAGTGCATCCAATCTGCCAGATAATAGGCGATGATCGTCGTACAGATCACTTCCTCCATCAATATAAAACTTACCCCACAATCATATACAGAACAGATACAGAATACATACTAGACATGTTCAACATGCTATGAACAAATATCAGAATATTCAGATATGCATGGCATAAACATACTCAAAACAAATTATCAGTCTATTAGATCTACAGTTTTGAGGTTGGGTTAGCCCTTACCGACCCTACGGTAGGCCTACAGTCGATTAGGACGACCTGTGCAACCCTCGGAGAAATTTTAAAAATTTAGGCCCACACGCTTGTGTGGCCCATACGCCCATGTTGACCTTGCCAGTGTGGCCCATATGGCCACACTCGAGCCACCACACAGCCATGTATTGTAGACGGCCATACCTGCGTTGATCACACGGCCTACCACACGGGTGACAATACGCCCGTGTGGCGTTAACGGAATAGTTTTTCAGCTTTTGTCGAAACCTCGTTTTCTACAATTCGAGTACACACCTGTTACGGTTTCGATGATAAAGCACTCTCGAGACCACCAAAACCTAAATTCAATATTAAACCTCAATTGAACCGAACCAACGAAGATTGACAACGAATGAACTCAAGCACATGCTACTTACCCAACTTCACAATCAAACCCGACTACAGTTTGCAGGCGCAGAACTCCATTCGTCACGATTCACTGCCAAAACCCAGAATCATATTAACGAGTGAACCAAAATTGATATAATCGTTAAAATACTTACCCCCAAAATAAACAAGTTCACTACTCTTACCTACCGGGCACACGAAGAACTCAGAGGATTATAACGCTGATTTTGGAAGAGCAATATTGATAGAACAATGAAAAGGGAAAAATTTCCTTGAATAGAAAAAAAAGTAAAATGACAGAGAGGGAGGAAAAGAACATCGATTTTCTGGAAAGAGAGAATTTAAAAAAAAATAAAAATCTAAATGAAATTATCCTCAAATCCCCCCCTTTTTCTCCTATTAAACCACTAACTCACAACTTTTTCACAATTCTAGCTCCACCGAAACTCTTATCAGACGACTGAGCAAAAATAATACCTTCGCTCTTGCAGGGATTCGAACACAAGACCTCCAACACATCAACACCCTTACCACTCGAACCAGCAGACTCATTCTAATATGGAATTACAAACAATTATATATAGGCCCAAAGAACAAAGGTAGAGCTTAGATCCAAAAATAGCTGAAAATTTGGTAAAGGTAAGGCTTGAACCCAAGATCTCCCACACACACCCAGCACACTTAACCACTGAAGCAGTACTGAAGTCCAACCTCGAACCCAAAGCCTCATGCAACTTTTTATAAAACCAAGATGTGAAGCGAGGATCCCTATAAAAAATAATCGATACAGGAACCCCATGCAGTCTAACTATCTTGGAGATATAGAGCTTCGTTAACTTCTGCAGAGAGTAGTCTGTCCGAACCGAAATGAAGTGAGCAGACTTGGTCAATCAATCTATGATGACCCAAAATACTTCTTAGTGGGTGTCAAGGGTAACCCATTAACGAAGCCCATCGTCACACGCTCCCATTTCCACAAGGGAATCTTAAAAGGTTGTAGCAAACCCGAAGGCAATTGATGCTCAGCCTTAACTTGCTGACATGTCAGTCATCGAGCAATAAAATCAGAAACCTCATGCTTCAATCCCGGCCACCAATACAGTTCACGGAGATTCTAATACATTTTATTACACCGGGATACATAGCATAAAGTCTACTATGCGCCTCTCTAAGAATCGACTGTCTTAAACCAGAATCATTTGGTATACGTATCCGCCCTCAAAAACATAAAACCCCATTACTATTCAACCCAAAATCAGAAATAGTATCACTCTTAACCTGTCGAAATCGTACACCCAAAGTCTCATCCACTAACTGTCTATCTCGAATCTGATCAATCCAAGTCAGCTTAACTTGCAAATCAGCCAATAGACTCCCATCATCAAATAGACTAAGGCGAGCAAACATCGCTCTCAAGTCAAACATTACTCTACGACTTAGAGCATCAGCCACCGCATTGGCCTTACCAGGATGGTACTCTATAGTGCAATCATAATCTTTGAGCAGTTCAATCCAACAGCGTTGCCTAAGGTTCAACTCCTTCTGAGTAAGGAGATACTTAAGGCTCTTGTGATCAACGTAAATGATACACCTCTCACCATACAGATAGTGCCTCCAGATCTTCAACGTAAAGACTACTGCAGTCAATTCTAAATCATCCATCGAATAATTTTCCTCATGTGGCTTAAGATGTCGGGAAGCATAAGTCACAACCTTACCATCCTGCATCAGAACGCACCCTAAACTGACATGCAATGCATAACTGTATACCAAAAACTCCTTACCGGATTCAGGCTGTACTAGAACAGGAGCTTGAGTCAACACAGACTTGAGCTTCTCGAAGCTCGATTGTTACGTATCAGTCCAAACAAATGGAGCACTGTTACACAGAAGCTTAGTTAACAGAGCCACAATTAGAGAAAACCCCTCTACAAACACCAGTAATATCCCGCCAAACCCAGAAAACTACGGATCTCAGATACGTTCTTAGGCTGTTTCCAATCCAACATATCTTCTATCTTTCTCGGATCCACTCGAATCCCCTCAGCAGATACGACATGCCCCAGAAAGGTTACCTCTCGCAGCCAGAACTCACACTTACTCAACTTAGCATAGAGCTTCTTCTCTCGGAGCATTTGAAGCACCACTCTAAGATGTTCGTCATGCTCATTCTTAGTCTTAGGGTAAACCAGAATGTCATCGATGAAGACCACGATAAACTAATTTAGGTAAGGCTGAAACATTTAGTTTATCAGATCCATGAATACGGCCGAACTCGTAATGTTCATAACGAGTCCTAAATTCAGTCTTATGAACATCAGCCTCCTTAACCCTCAACTGATGATAATCCGATCAAATATCAATCTTAGAGAACACTGAAGCTCCTTGGAACTGATCAAACAGGTCGTCGATCCTTGGAAGCGGATACTTATTCTTCACAGTCAACTTATTTAACTGCCGATAATCAGTACACATTCTCATGGTCCCATCCTTCTTTTTAACAAACAGAACCGGTGCTCCCAACGAAGACAGACTCAGATAGATGAAACCACGGTCCAAAAGTTCTTGCAGTTGAGCTTTAAGTTCTGCAAGCTCCTTCGGTGCCATAAGGTAAGGAGCGATAGACACCGGACCAGCACCCAGAAGAACCTTAATCCCAAACTCAACCTCTCGACTAGGAGGTAAACCCGGTAACTCTTCAGGAAAGACATCCAGAAAATTCCTTACAGTTATGATATTCCCAACAGAAGAGTCCCTAGAACTAGAAACACTGACGTAGGCCAAATATGCCTCACACCCTTTTCACACCAGTTTCTCTGCCACAAGAGCGAAGATCACATTAAATAAATAATCTTGACACTCCCCGATCACAACCACATCCTTATCTTTCTCAGTCCTCAGACGACCCTCTTAGTCGCGCAGTCTAAACTAACTCGATGCATAACCAACCAATTCATGCCCAAAATTAAGTCGAATTCCCCAAACGGAAACTCCATCAGATTTGTTGGAAACAATAATCCCTTGCACTTCTAACGAAACCTCTCTATAGAGTTTACTAACCCGAACAGACTGCCCCAATGGACTTAGTATAGCGATCTCACTAAAAGTGCTCTCAACAGTAACCCTCAAGTTTTCAGAAACAGTGCTAGCTAGATAAGAATGTGTAGAACCTATGTCTATCAAGCAGTATAAGGTACATCGAGCATCTTTATCCTTTCAACGTCGAACAGCATAAACAAGTACAGGCTGTTTTGTCTCTATCTGAGTAGCACTTCTGCCTGGTGTTCTCTGTCCATGGCCCAAACTATTACCACCCCTAGCCGTTCCACGGCCCCTAGATAGCTGCTGAACTGCCCTCTGAGGCTGTACTGAACCTGGGGCTGTAGCTTGCATCTGATCTGCTCGCTTTGGACACTCCTTAATACGGTGCTCAAGAGACCCACACTTCAGACAAGCCCCAATCCTCCTCCAACACTCGCCCGGATGGCGCCTACCATAGTCACTGTACGGTTGGATCCTAGTAGGAGCAACAAGAATCCATACTCTAACTGGCCTATCAAACCTGGCCTTTTTCTTAGGCCTTTGCATAGAACTTGAGGGCTCCGAATCCATCTTGTTCTTACCCATCTCTCTGTCCCTATTCTGGCGCTCCACGAGCTTAACATTCTTTGCGATCTTCACCTTCTCTATCAGAACAGCAAACTATCACTCTGTGTGTGGAGCAATTAGTAACCTCAGATTGTCTCTTAAGCTGTCCTTAAATTGGACACACCTCTCGTGCTCAGAAGCCACCATGCCTCGAGCGTAGCGGCTCAACCTCAAAAATTCGGCATCATACTCGGCCACAGACCTATCCTCTTGCGTGAGATTTATGAACTCACATCTATGAGCATCAACATAGCTTACCCCCACATATTTACTTTGCAAAGTTATCTTGAAGAAATCCCAACTCAATCGATCAGGCTGAGTGGAATCTTTAACCGTCAGCCACCACTGATAAGCCTCATCGCAAAGCACCCTTTAGTTTCTACTCAGGAGTGTAGTCTAGATCATTTATAATTTTCTCTGTGGCTTTCAACCAATACTCGGCCACATTAGAGGCAACTCTAGTGACACCCTTAAATAACTCAGCACCATTAGACTGAAATCGTTCAGTTACTGACCCTCGGCCCCTAGATCCAGAATGGGGTCCAGCGACCCTCTCCAGTATCCTTAGCATGGCTTGGGATAGTACGTCGTCCCCAGCCGAACGGCTTTGAGACCCAGTATCAGTAGCAGGTGAAACTAGTGTCTCACTCGTATCCAAATTCGACATACTACCTAGAGAGGAAGACTCAACTCGAGCCCCCTACGACCTCTTCTACTGCCACGAGTACCACGTCCGCGAGTTTCACGAGCGTTCATTGTCTAATTTGAGGTTTATCTACATTAAAAGTTTTATGTATCAGTTTCAATTATTTATTAGCAGATATTTTATGTATAAATTATCGGAAGTTTAGAGATGTTTTCAGAAGTTTCAGTCTCAGAAGATACTATCTATAGTATTTTTAGAAAAAACTATCTCAGTTTCAGAAGTACTTACAGGATCGGTGTCAGAACTCGGTGTACCACATACTCTTTCAAATTATTCACGAAATTTGAAAACCAATTCTTTTAAAACACAATCTTAGAACCCAAAATCCACAGCCGAGTTTTGCAACCTGGCTCTAATATCACTAAATGTAACACCCAAAATCCCGACTTAGACATTATGGGCTAATTCAGAGATGTAGCAAAGAATGGGTTTTGAAAACAAATTGATTCCATAAACTAATTACTAACAAAACTCACATTCATTCATGTTTGTCACAGAAAACATTATTTTAACAGTTCATTTGCCAAAACTCTTATTACACTGAAAGTTAAACAAAACCAAAACATTTTAATAATCCGTATTGTATTTTTAAAAAACTTTTTTTTGGCGTAAAGTCCATTTTCGTAAAATATTTTATCAAGCATGCAATATCTCGAGCATATAAAACCAAATCAAGTTAAAAACCAAAACAGCCCAAATAGTCTCAAAATTCCAACTCTTTGAATGATATCCCAAATTCTTAGATAAACCATAAATTAATAATTTTAAACAGTTTTACAGAAGAGTGGTCACTGCTGAGTCTCCGTTGCACCAATTCGCCTAAAACTGTGGATTACCTGACAGTACAGACAAACAAATGTGAGTTTACGTAAACTCAGTGTGCAACCCAATAAAATTAAGCAAACAGTCATACAAAATCATATACACGGTCGGAAACAGATACAGACATAGATTCCGGCTCAAGCCCATTTCAGATACAGATATAGTAAATAGAATCAAACATTCAGAATCTTATCCCCATCCTTTATACACCATCTCCGACCATCCCAACACACCATGTGGGGTTAAAAACACCCACCTATCCCTACACACCAGGTTGTGTTGTTACGACACGGATCAGATATAGTGTAGCCAAGTTGCCAGATAATAGGTGATGATCGCCGTACAGATCACTTCCTCCATCAATATAAAACCCACTCCACAATTATACACAGAATAGATACAGAATACGTACTAGACATGCTCAACATGCTATGAACAGATATCAGAATATTTAGATATGCATGGCATAAACATACTCAGAACAAATTATTAGTGGCCACACTCGAGCCACCACACGGTCGTATCTTGCACACGGCCATGCCTATGTCAATCTCACGACCGTGTTCTTGCACATGGCCTACCACACGGGTGACCACACGCCCGCGTGGCATCAATAGAACAATTTTTATGCTTTTGTCGAACCTTGTTTTCTGTGATTTGAGTACACACCTGGTACGATTTCAATGAGAAAGCACTCCCGAGACCACCAAAACCTAAATTTGACACCATCATTCCTAAAAAGCAGTATTAAACCTCACTTGAACAGAACCAACAAAAATTGACAACAAAGAAACTCAAGCACACGCTACTTACCCAACTTCACAATCAAACCCGACTACGGTTTGCAGGGGCAGAACTCCGTTCGTCACAATTCGCTGCCAAAATCTAGAATCATATTAACGAGAGAACCAAAATTGATATAATCATTAAAATACTTACCCTTAAAATGAACAAGTTCACTACTCTTACCTACCGGGCACACGAAGAACTCAGATAATTATAATGCTGATTTTGGAAGAGCAATATTGATAAAATAATGAAAAGGGAAAAATTTTCCTTAAATGGAAAGAAAAAGTAAAACGACAGAAAGGGAGGAAAATAACTCAGTTTTCTGGAAAGTGAGAATTTTGAAAAAAAATAAAAATCTAAATGAAATTATCCTCAAACCCCCCCTTTTCTCCCACTAAACCACTAACTCACAACTTCCTCACAATTCCAGCTCCACCGGAACTTTTATCAGATGACTGAACAAAAATAATACCCTTGCTCTCACAGAGATTCAAACACAAGACCTCCAACACACCAACACCCTTACCACTTAAACGAACAGGCTCATTCTAATATGGAATTACAGACAATTATATATAGGCCCAAAGAACAAATGTAGAGCTTAGATCCAAAAATAACCGAAATTTTGGTAAAGGTAAGGCTTGAACGCAATACCTTACATACACACCCAGAACACTTATCCACTAAAGCAAATACATATGTTGTATCAAGTACTTATAAAAACATAAATAAAAAGATCAGGGCATTACAATCTTATCAGTTTTATAAACATTTAAATTAATTACATTGTTTAATATATAAAGTTGGAGGGCCAAAAATGTCATTATGCATTTTAAAAACAAACCAATCGAAAAATCGACTGGAGACCAAATCTTAATTTTATTCAAGTATAGGGACCTTGTATCTAAACTTTAAAGATTAACATTATTAAAAGTAGTATTACCCTAAGGGTGTAAAAAGCCCTCAAACTTAAAAAAAAATTAAGCTCTTTTTTTATTCTTTGCACTCAATTGAGAATTTGAACTTTCAAAGTATATAAAAAAAAAGGCTCTCAAACTTTTTAAAAGAAAAAAAAAACAATTAAACCCTTACTTTTTTTGCATTCAATCGAGTACTTGAATTGCTAAAATACATCAAAAGGCCATTTGACCATTAACTTTAACAGTTGACTTTTTTCAGTTAAAGTTACCACTTATCACAACCACGGCATGACATGTGACAAAAAAATGATATAAAAATAAAAATTAATAAAAGTTATAAATAATATTTAAATTTTATTAAAAATTAGGAAAAAAATATTAAAATCATAAAAAAAATAACTATAAAATTTTATAAAAATCATAAAATATTATAAAATATATAGAAATATAGAAAAAAATTATAAAATTTTATAAAGTCATAAGAAAATTATAAAAATATGTAAAGAAATATAAAATTCGTAAAAAAATATAAAAATTATCATACCAATAGAAGCATTTTATAGCTTTTTCTATAACTTTTATTGATTTTTATTGTTATCATTTTTCGCCAAATGGCATGCTGTGTTGCGACATGTGATAAAAAAACTAAAGATTATTAACTTTAACAGTCAATGGTTAAAGGGTCTTTTTTATATATTTTATATATTTTTTTATCATTTTTATAAAACTTTACCAAAAAAATTATATATTTTTTTACTATTTTTATAAATTTTTATAAATTTTTTATTAAAATTTAATAATTTCTATAATTTTTATTAATTTTTATTTTTTTTATAAATTTTTGTCACATGTCACGCCATGATTGTGTCATGGGGTGGCTTTAATTGAAAAATATTAGGGGCCGTTAACCTTAATAGTCAAAGGGTCTTTTTGATATATTTTGATAGTTCAAGTATTCAATTGAGTAAAAAAAGAAAAGAAAAGTAGGGCTTAATTGTTTTTTTGAAAAAGTTTAAGGGCCTTTTTGATGTATTTTAAAAGTTCAAGTACCCAATTAAGTGCAAAAAAAAATACAAGAACTTAATTCCTTTATTGGAAAAAGTTTGAGGGCTTTTTATACCATTAAACATTAGTATTATTATTATTTGGATCGAAAGAGCTTGATATAAAGTTAAACGAAGTCCTATAAAATTATTAAGCTTAAAGGTGAAAAAAGTCCTCAAACTTAAAAAAAAAAATTAAGTCCCTTTTTTTTTTACACTCAATTGATCACTTGAACTTTCAAAATACATAAAAAAAAAGCCCTCAAACTTCATAAAAAAAAAACAATAAAGCCTCTACTTTTTTCTATTCAATTGGGTAATTGAACTTTCAAAATTCATCAAAAAGACCCTCAATTTTTTTTAAAATAGCAATTAAGCCCCTGCTCTTATTAAAAATTAAAAAAAGAATAGAAAAAAATAATAAATAATAAATTTTAGAAAAATTATTAAATTTTAATAAAAATTTAAAAAAATTAAAAATTATTAAAAATTAGAATTTTTTATAAAAATAGTAAAAAATAAAAAAATTTGTAAAATTTTATAAAAATCATAAAAAAAATTAACAACCCTAATTTTTTTAATTAAAGTCATCACGTGTCGCAACACAATATGACATATGGCGAGAAATGATAAAAAATAAAAATAAATAAAAGTTATAAAAAAATTATAAAATGCTTCTTTTGGTACAATAATTTTTATAAAATTTTTTATGAAATTTATATTTCTTTACATTTTGTATAATTTTCTTTCGACTTTATAAAATTTTATAATTTTTTACAATTTTTATATTTTTTACGATTTTTTTAATTTTTAATATTTTAATTTTTATTAAAAGTTAATAATATTTATAGCTTTTATTGATTTTAATTTTTTATATTTTTTCAAGTTTTTAATCAAAGGCTTAATTGCTCTTTTTGAAAAAGTTTGAGGGTCTTTTTGATGTATTTTGAAAGTTCAAGTATCTAATTGAGTAAAAAAAAGTAGGGGCTTAATTGTTTTTTTTAAAAGGTTTGAGGGCTTTTTGCAACATTAAGCCAATTTATTAATAGAATCAGTTGGTCCCAGGCTCCCAGCCAGACTGGCGATGAAAACGACATCGTCCGTGTCGGCTACTTGACGTATTTTTTCCCTAAAAAAGAGTAATTATCTCCTTCTCTCTCAAAGACGCGAGAGCGAAAAGGATAAAAAGAAAGAAATTACATTACAAACAGCAAAAAAAAAAAAAAAAGAAAGAAAAAAAAAGAAAAGAAAAAGCCCAGTCCCCAGCCGAGATTGAAGTTTGATCGCCATTCTCACACGCTCCCTCTCTCTTTGCTTAGGGCAAAATCCTAATTAACGCTTTCTTCATCTCACTGCATTTGCTTCTCTGCAAACGCTTAAAAAAAGTCATCTGATTAACGCTTTATCTGATGATTGATTTGCTATGGATTTTCATTCCTGCTGCTACCTTTGATACGGATCTGCTGTGCTTTCAGTTTCGATCTCCTCACTGTTAAACTCGTAATTCTCTTTTTTTTTCCCCGCCTTTTGATTCTTCGCTCTTTTTTTGTTTTTGTTTTCCTGAATGATTTTTTTTTGTTGTTCTTAGGCTTTGATTGCCAATGGCGTTGAAGCGGGGGCTATCCAGTGTTGGCGTCCACAGGAACAGAAGTTCTGGATCTCGGTTCCCTATCGTGATTCTCGTTCTCTTCTCAGTTCTTGCTCCGCTTGTTTTCTTTGTCGGTCGTGGACTTTATATATCTGGTTCGCTCTTTTTTTATCTCTCTCTCTCTCTCTTTATTTCCGCCCGCATTTAAGTAATTATTTTGCAGATCTCACTTTGGTATTTTGCTATTTGCATTTCATAAAATTTGTTTCGAAATGATATCACTTAATTCGTTTGTTTAATTGATTGATAAATGTGTTATTTTGCTTTCATAAAAAATTAAAATGCTGCAACTTTTTAGTGATTGATTCTGTTATTTGGTTGGTTATTTCTTTCTTTAGTTTTTGATATGTGATTTGATTAGAAAAGTTTAAGATCAAGTGGTCTACTTTAGTTCCACAACATTTATCGCAAATTCTTGTTCCTAATAGGTTTCGATTTTAACTGAAACTTGTTGCTGCACTTAATGTAACTTTAATATTCGCATTGATAGAACTTTTAACCTTTCCTACAAAAAGAAAAAGGAAACTTTTAACCTAGAAATTCAGCGGATTTTTAATTGAACCCTAGTCTTCATCTAATCAGCTCAGCTAATCTTTGCTGAATTTGTTTTGTTAATCTAAATTTGAGATGTGAATTCAATTGTGTTGTTATCCATGTCGAGTATCTTGCCTTTTTAATAACTTTGGTGTTTTCCAATTGCTTGCATCTGATCTTTCCGCTGATTATTGTTTCTTGTGCAGATCAAAATAATGTTCAAAGTGGTTATACCAAGCAGGTTTCATCTCAAAAGCTTTTCCATTTACATTGCTGATATAATGACCGACTCACAAGGCTCCTATATACTCGTTATATATAGTTTTAAAATGGTTGAGTTTTGCAGAATGTTGATTGGAGGGAAAGGCTGGCGTTGCAATCTATCAAAAACCTTTTCACTAAAGAGGTAAGTTCATGGCGGAGAATATTCCATCTGAATTAATTATATTTCTTGCTCTAACAAGGGATAGGTTCAAAATGTTGGTTATTTTTTTATCTGGTGTTGCCACACTTGAGTCGATTCTAGGTTATTGATGTTGTAACTACAAGCACAGCTGATCTGGGGCCGCTAAGTCTAGATTCTTTCAGAAAAGGCAACTTGTCTGCATCATGGAAAGTTGTGGAGACATCAGTTGAAGATGATGCTACTTCTCAGGTTGGTTTCATATTAATGATGAACCTCATTGGTCTCATATTTTGAGCGCTTTTCTATATTTAACAGCCTTTACCTTCTTCTTTTTTCATTTTTAGTTTCTGATTTATTGATGTGTATTGTATTCTCACATGTTCTTAGTCAAACCTAAAGGCTGCAGAATTGAAACAAGAAATGTCCAAAGATGGAAAGCTTCTAGACGGTAATCTCACCTGAAATATATGCATAATGCCATAATTTTCTTTCATTCTGACATGCCTGTCTCATGCAGATGATCGATCACCTGATGCTCCTGCTAAAACACTTCGAAGGGTAATTAACATCTTTTGATGCACCATATGCTCTAGTGATATAAAAAAGTGAATTATAAATGCTACTTTCTTGCAGCAACTTAGAGATAATAGACGTGCAAAGCGGGCTGCTGAATTGGTGCAACAAGATGATGAAGCTACTTTGAAACTTGAAAATGCTGCCATTGAACGATCGAGAGCTGTGGACTCTGCTGTTTTGGGCAGATACAATATATGGAGGAGAGAAATTGAGAATGAGAACTCAGATTCCACAGTGCGCTTGATGAGGGATCAAATTATAATGGCACAGGTTTATATAGGCATAGCAAAAATGAAAAATAAGCTTGGTTTGCAACAAGAACTGAAGATCAGGGTCAAAGAGAGTCAGCGTGCTGTAGGCGAGTCAACAGTTGATGCTGATCTACCTCACAGGTAAAAGAATGGTATATCTGTAATCTCATTGACAATGTGCGGTCTATGTTTCCTTCTGTTTTCAGTCTTGGTGATTCTTGCAAATTCTTATTCTGTGTTCTCATTCAACTTTGTTTAGTGCACCTGAGAAAATTAAAACAATGGGCAAGGTTCTATCAATAGCAAGAGAGCAATTGTATGATTGCAAGTTGGTTACTGGAAAGCTTAGAGCAATGCTTCAGAGATCAGACGAACAAGTTAGGAGCTTGAAAAAACAGAGCACGTTCTTGAGTCAATTGGCTGCCAAAACAATTCCCAATGCGATCCATTGCTTGTCTATGCGTTTGACCATAGAATACTATCTCCTTCCCTTGGAGAAGAGAAAGTTCCCTAGAAGTGAGAACTTGGAAAATCCAAACCTCTACCATTATGCTCTCTTCTCTGATAATGTCTTGGCTGCATCAGTTGTTGTCAACTCAACTATCATGAATGCCAAGGTGATACAAGCTGCCTTATCTTGCGTAACAGTCTTGGTTGTTCTTCCCTGTTGCACTTCTAGAACAGAACTGATTGTAAGATCTTTAAGAATTGAGGCTTGGCTGCAGTCTTGACTAAATCTTCCCTTTGTGGTCTTGCAGGATCCTTCAAAACATGTTTTCCATCTTGTTACCGATAAACTTAATTTTGGAGCAATGAACATGTGGTTTCTGTTAAATCCCCCTGGAAAGGCCACCATTCATGTTGAAAATGTTGATGAATTCAAGTGGCTTAATTCATCCTATTGCCCTGTTTTACGGCAGCTTGAGACTGCTGCAATGAAGGAGTATTACTTCAAGGCAGATAATCCAACCAAGTCTGCATCTTCAAACTTGAAGTATCGAAACCCAAAGTATCTATCAATGCTGAACCACTTGCGGTTCTATCTGCCACAAGTATACCCCAAGTTAGATAAGATCCTCTTTCTTGACGATGACATTGTTGTCCAGAATGACTTGACCAGATTATGGTCTGTGGATCTACATGGGAAGGTAAATGGTGCGGTAGAAACTTGTGGTGAAAGCTTTCACCGCTTTGATAAGTATCTAAACTTCTCAAATCCTCATATTTCACGAAACTTTGATCCTAATGCTTGCGGGTGGGCATATGGAATGAATATGTTTGATCTCAAGGAGTGGAAAAAGAGGGATATCACTGGCATATACCACAAGTGGCAAAATATGGTGAGTCGATGGAAAGACCATTTATCTGATTTCATTTTATTTATTTTCTCCTCCTTCATCCATGTATATAGATAAGTCATTTAGTTGTTTAGAGGTCAAATCAAAGAGTTCTTGAATCATCTTGTATTATTCTAGCTGACATGTTGCTTAAGTTATTCATGTTATTAAATTGCAGGATAATTGTTGTATGGTCTGATTTCCCTTTTTTTTTTTTTCTTGCCCTTTAAACTGTTGTATCAGAATGAAGATAGAGCATTGTGGAAGCTTGGGACACTCCCTCCTGGGTTGATTACATTTTACGGTCTCACACATCCGCTTGAGAAATCATGGCATGTACTTGGTCTTGGCTACAATCCAAGTGTAGACAAAAAAGAAATTGAACATGCCGCAGTTATCCACTACAATGGCAACATGAAACCCTGGCTCGAGCTGGCGATGACCAAATATCGATCATACTGGACCAAATACATCAAGTATGATCATCCCTACCTTCGCAGCTGCAATCTTAGTGAGTAAACCTGATTAATTAAAGCATTTCATTTTTTTTCCTTTTTGGCTTTACTCCCCCCCCCTCCCACATTGATTATTCTTCTTTGTAATTCATTAAATTCATTCCCTTGAGGACTCGCCCATTGGAACGAGTTAACTGTGTACGAATGTTAACCTGTGAAAGAGACACTATGATCCTTTTTTTCCCCTTTTTTGGATGTAAGTTCAATTTTAGACAGAATATGGAAACCGAATATGGAAAGTAGTCCACTGTATTTTTTTTCTTCAATAAGGGCTCGTTTTTGCAAGATTTAATATGTATGAGCATTTATATTATGTGACTCTAATTTCTTTGATTTCTTTAAGCGGTTTTTTCATTTTATACTTGTTACTGTCTACTATCATGCTGCGAAGTAAATCTGTATTGTTTCTTGTATAGAAGAGAAAATGCATTGTAGTTGATTTATTTTACACGTAGTGAGTTTTTACTTGACACTGAAGTCGTGCCATAATTTCTCCGGTACTGTCCATTATCATCAAAGAGTTCGAAAATATCTTTTGTTCAATGTTGTATTTGATAAAAATCATAATTTTGGTATCTAAAGATGGTGTTATTTTTAAGTGTTTAATTTAAGTTTTTAAAGTTAATTTGATGAAATGTTTTAATTAATTAATAATATTAGTGATTAACTTTTTAGAACCTTAAAAAAATCTGAACAATTAGTTTGTTTTTGATAAATTAATTCACAATTAATATTAAATTCATTTTATTAACAAATTAAATTTATTTTATTAACAAATTAAATATGTAACTTTTGTGTACCTTGGTAATGTTGTTTGAATCAGATTGGACTAGCTGATTAGATGAGTTAGATCAAGAACGGATTGGACTAGCCGATTAGATTAGTTAGATCGAAAACCAACTAAGGTAGTGGTTTGGAGGACATTGAATTGAATTGGATTGGACTAGCCGATTAGGTTAGTTAGATCAAGAACGGATTGGACTAGCCGATTAAATTAGTTAGATCAAGAACCAACTAAGTTAGTGGTTTGAAGGACATTGAATTGGTTAAGAATCAGTAAGTACTAAAATGGATACACTAAAAAATACGTATTTTTAAAAATAAAATGTCTGCAATTTTTTTTCTATATTCTTTGAGTATTTCAAAAAGTAGTACTTATTTTTATAGTAACTTATCAAAAAAAGTCTGCTAAAAACTACGAACCATAAAATTAGGTAAAAGTATTACAAAAGCTCATGTATTAAGAGTTGGGTTGCATTTTGTTGTTTTTATTTAAAAAATGAGCAAATTAGTCCCTATATGGTCTCGATCAAACAACAAATTGGTGCTTCTGTTAAAAATTTTTATTCATTTTTACTGTTAAAAACTAATCCATATATGTTAGCATGAAGTACACTATTTAGTTATTCTGTTAGCATCCTCAAATTTTAATAGTACAAAATTGATGAAATTAAAAAAAAAAAATTTACTTTTTGCTCTAATGTAGAAAGATCAATTTATCTATTTTTTTTATAAAAAGGGACAAAATACAATACTAGACCTTCATCGTATTTTTTGCCCATAAAATTATGACTTGCATGACAAATTTGGAAAATGCATGCGACTTAGATTTTAAGAGTTTATCAATTATGGAGTCAATATCATACCATACATTGCCTTTCGTAGATATATATGTTTGCGCGTGAAACAGTCAGTTGATTTCCTTACATTCAATTTGGTTATTACCCTGTTATTTACTAATTAAATAAACTTAATTAAAATTAATCAAATAAATTTAAATTTTATGTAGAGTCAGATTCAAAATTTTTAAATAGATGACATAGTTATCATTACATATAAATCGGTATAGGAATAAAATAAGTATATAGATACTATATAATTTTAAAAAGGTGGTTGGAGATATCAATTAAGTTTAACCACCATTTGTTTTTGACGGGGCAACCGTAAGGAGGTCCGAACGGCAAATTGCTCATTAGTAATTAGTGGCTAAATCCACCTTCTCTCCCGCGTCCATTTCGCCATCCTTTCTCTCTCTCTCGTCTTCTTCGTTTCTCTCTTTCTCATTTTCTGAAACTACATTTTTCTTTTTCTTTTCCTTTTTCAATTTTCTTCAATTTCTCTGTTTCTTTTATGTTTCTCATTTTAATGGATTAATCCAACGGGAAACTTCAAAATTGAACCGGACCGATCCATTTTTCACACAGGTAAGTTCATTGTCTGTTTCACATTACACGATTACATTGTCATTTTCTTGAGAATTATTCATATGAATGACCGGTAAACTGTGACTGGGTTGGTTATTTGGATCGATATTCTCTTGTTTCCTTCTTTCATCAATATTAATTTTTGAACTTCTATGCAAGTTGATCGATTCGTCAATGTGAGAACGGATCATTGTTTATTTATTGTAATTCGGAGAGTTTATATCCATTATTGTATTTTCGAATGCATTATCGCTTCATGAGCTAGATCCCGGACTGCTTGTTATGTCTTACTATTTGATTCAAATTAGATTTTTTTTTCGTCTGCACGGTTAGAGTTAGTTTGATTCTGCGGGGGAAAATGTATTGTGGCTTTCACTAATATGTAAAATTTTATATTCTGTATTTAATTTCGTAAGTATTAATGTTGAAAGTGAAACATAAGGTTATATTTGGCTTAGTTCATGAACGGTTTTATCATTAATTCATTAGTCTATGTTTTGTGCTAAAGAGTAATTTCTCATGGTTTATGGTTGTGCATCTTTAGTGCTAGATTTACAGTTTCAAGAATTGACTGGAGTGGCTGTTAGTTCTCATCTTTTTTATTTTTGTTTTTACAGGTGGATTTGGGTGTAAATAATTCAAATGGATAGTTTCTAGGTGTTCGAAGTAATAATGCAATGAAAGAAGAAGAAGAAAAGAAGCTTGGTGAAACTTCGGTAAGGGGTTGCAGTGCTCCTGCAGTAGCTTCTGTTGTGAAGGACACGATAGAAGCTGCTGTTTCTTTAGAAAATTGAGATAAAGGTGCTGCACAATCTCATGGTAATCAGGTGGGCTCAAATGGATCCTTTCAGACAATTAGAAATACTCTTCTGGCGGGTTTGAGGAGTACTCTCAACATCTAGCAAGCACGTGGGGGATGGAGAATGATTATTCCTCAACTTCTGAACTGCAGCATGATTCTGGTTACTCTTCTCTGGGTTCACCTATAAAGCCTAAGCCAAAAGCTGATATGCCAACTGTATCTTCTGAATTATTACATTTAGTTGATTCTGCCATTATGGGGAGGCCTGAAAGCTTGGAGAAGCTGAAGAATATTGTAAGTGAGTCTGAGTCTTTTGGAAGTAAGGAAGATGTGGATTGCAGTCCATTTTTTGTTGTTGATTCACTTATTGCCACAATGGGTGGAATTGAAAGTTTTGAAGAGGATGACGAAAACAGTCCTCCAAGTGTGATGCTAAACTCTAGGGCTGCAGTTGTGGCAGGTGAGCTAATTCCTTGGCTTCCATGGGAAGGAGATAGTGACATTGTCATGTCTGCAAGGACACGGATGGTTAGAGGCTTGCTGGTTATATTAAGGGCTTGTACGAGAAACAGGGCAATGTGCTCTATGGCTGGCTTATTAGGAGTTCTTTTGAGGTCAGCTGAGAATATTTTTACTCAGGATGTTGGCTCAATAAAGCAGATAAAATGGGACGGAACTCCCTTATGCTATTGCATCCAACATTTGGCGGGGCATTCGCTTAATGTTATTGATTTGCACGGATGGTTTCAGGTCGTGACAAGAACAATTACTACCATTTGGGCACCTCACTTAATGCTTGCACTAGAGAAGGCAGTTTGTGGGAAAGAGTCTAGGGGACCAGCATGTACTTTTGAATTTTTTGGTGAATGCTCTGGCTTACTAGCTTCTGGGGACAGTCGTTGGCCATTTACCAATGGATATGCCTTTTCAACATGGATCTATATTGAATCATTTGCAGATTCATTAAACACCGCTACTGCTGCAGCTGCCATTGCTGCTGCTGCAGCAGCTGAGTCAGGAAAGTCATCAGCAATGTCTGCTGCTGCTGCTGCAAGTGCGCTTGTTGGTGAAGGCACAGCACTTATGCCTCGTTTATTTAGCTTCCTATCAACTGATAATCAGGGAATAGAGGCATACTTTCATGCACAGTTTTTAGTGGTTGAAAGTGGGAACGGAAAAGGAAAAAAGGCTTCTTTACATTTTACTCATCCTTTCAAGCCACAGTGTTGGTATTTTATTGGATTGGAGCATGTATGCAGGCAGGGGCTTATTGGTAAAGCAGAGAATGAATTGAGATTATATATCGATGGATCCTTATATGAAAGTCGTCCTTTCGAGTTTCCTCGCATCTCTAAGCCACTTGGATTTTGTTGCATTGGAACAAGCTCCCCTCCTACAACGGCTAGCTTACAGAACAGTCAACCTCAATTCCCTTTATTTGCTGAAATGGGCCCAGTATATATCTTTAAGGAACCAATTGGGCCAGAAAGAATGGCACGTATGGCTTCTAGGGGAGGGGATATGCTACCTTCTTTTGGTAATGGTGCAGGGCTTCCTTGGCTAGCCACAAACGATCATGTGCAAAGAATGGCAGAGGAAAGTTCTCTATTAGATGCTGAGATTGGAAGTTGCCTATACGTACTCTACCATCCCTGTCTTCTTAGTGGGCGATTCTGCCCAGATGCTTCTCCTTCTGGTGCTGCAGGTGAACGGATTCATCTTTTTCTTTTCTAGTCTTTTCTTTTTTTGAAGGATGAATATGTTCACCTTTAATTTCAGTATTGACATGACCTTTTAGCATGTGACTTTTGGTTTATAGATTCCAATGAAGTGTTTGAGAATACTAAGATCTCCTTGTGTGGGTGTGCTTGGTTCTTATCCTATGCTCTTTTCTATTTATCCATGATTGTGCTTGGTTCTTATCCTATGCTGTTTTCTATTTATCCATGTTCCTGAATTAGAGTATGCTTTACAAGATTGAGTAGAGAAGGGAAAACATTAATCTTATTTTCTTTCTCCTCCCTAAGCCTGTGTGCTATTTTAAAGTTGTATAAGCAAGCTAGATGCTTCTATTTCTAGGTATTGATATGATCCTGGTAGCGGATCAAAAGTTCAATACAACAGATGATTGGATCCTGCTAGTGGATCAGAAGTCCGATATAATCAAGTTTGAGGATATAGATAAGCGGATCAAAACTCACAGGTGCCAATGGGTTCAAGTACAAAAGCACAAGCTGGAAGATACAAAAAGCAATCTTTTGCTTAATGTTACTGATTCTTGGAGATGAAGTCACTTGGATGAATTGGATTATAGAATCAAGGTGGTTAACACGTTGCAAGTTGGAGGAGGAAGATTGTGACAAAAGTGATTTTTATTCATAAGAGATTAGTTGTATCATACTTGTTTGTTTTCCTGTAACTTTTCTCCCCTCTTTATCAGTGCATGCATATCTGGTGGAGGAGCCGTTGATTGCTGGGTGGATGATATGTCAGTTTACTAGACTGTGCATGTAAATTCATCTACTGCTCATGCCCTAGCTTTTTTATGTATTACATTGGTTTGCTTGACTTTTTTCCCTTTTTGATTTGTGGACCTTGCAATATATTTACCATATGTGTGGAGAAAGAATTATCTGTTTATATTAGTTTCTTAAATCATAATTTTTACTTTTTTTCCTTCCTATTTGTCTTCTGCATCATATTTATACTTGGAATTGGTTGCCTTCTTTTCATTCTTTTGCATTCAAGAATTGGTTTGTTCTCACTCAATTACCTTTTTTTGGTGATTCAGGTATAGTGCGCAGGCCCGCTGAGGTTATTGGACAAGTCCATATTGCAACACGGATGAGAGCTGTGGAGGCTATCTGGGCATTAGCTTATGGAGGTCCCATGTCTTTACTTCCTCTGGCGATCAGCAATGTGCATCAAGGTACCTTGGAACCAGAAAAGGGTAGCCCTCCATTGTCTTTGGCTACAGCTTCCCTTGCAGCACCAATTTTCAGAATTATTTCAGTTGCCATTAATCACCCTGGAAACAATGAAGAGATATATCGTAGAAGGGGACCTGAGATTCTGTCTAGAATCTTAAACTATCTCTTACAAACTTTGTCTTCTCTTGGCGTTGGAAAGGATGATGGGGCGAGAGATGAGGAGCTTGTGGCTTCTGTTGTTTCCATTTGCCTATTTCAAAAGCATAATTACGCTCTTAAAGTGCAGCTCTTCAGTACACTGCTTTTGGATCTTAAAATTTGGCGTTTGTGTAGCTATGGCCTCCAAAAGAAACTCCTCTCATCACTTGCAGATATGGTCTTCACAGAGTCATCAGTCATGCGAGATGCCAATGCTATGCAAATGCTTCTTGATGAATGCAGAAGGTGCTATTGGACAATCCGTGAAAAGGACTCCCTAGATTCTTTTTCCCTAAATGGTGATATGCGCCCAATGGGTGAAGTGAATGCTTTGGTTGATGAGCTCTTAGTTGTCATTGAACTTCTAATAGGAGCAGCACCACCTTCAATGGCTGCAGATGACGTCTGTTGTTTACTTGGATTCATGGTTGATTGCCCACAATCCAATCAGGTGAACTCATGTTGTTTTCTAATTTCATTTAGTAGTGCCTTTGAGGATGCACAATTCACTTCTTTTTAATAATTTTTAGATAAAAGTTGAGAGCATTTTTGTTACAAATGTTAGATCATATTGAAGCATGGGTATCTTTGTGATGGCTGCCTATCTTTCTGATTTAATTAAGTTGTGAAAGCACTTAATTTTTAAAGATGTAAACATTCTGATGGGGATACTTAAAATTCTTTTCTTTTCTTTTCTTCTCTGTCATGAATTTTGCTTGTGTATAACTTCTGTACTTTTGTAGTTTCCTTTGTTGGATCAGTATATGATGAAGAATAAGCTGCCCTTGTGGCTATGAGCATGGCTCATATTTCTGGCTGATATTGTGGGTTATCTTGTGTGTACTATTTTCTTATTGTTCTACTTGAAAAATGACTTGCTAGTATTTCTTTTAGGTTGCTAGGGTGCTACATTTAATCCACAGGCTAGTGGTACAACCAAATGCAGCCAGAGCTCAAACATTTGCAGAGGCATTCATTGGTTCTGGTGGCATAGAAACACTCCTTGTCCTCCTGCAACGAGAAGCTAAAGCTGGTGATCACCACATTCCTGAAACTAACACTAGGGCTGATGAAAGTTCATCTGTTCAAAGATCTGAACCAGGAGATAGTGGTGGTGGGGTTCCAGGACAAAGTCAGAATGAAGGATCTCTGAAGGAGAGAGATCAAACTTCTGAAAAGAAAGATTTTGAATCTCAACCCCTTGGTTGTGGGGTCTTTTCTCCTATTCCGAAAGTGGAAAGGATGTCATCTGTTTCTGAAAATACTTTTATGAAGAATTTGGGTGGAATAAGTCTTTCAATTAGTGCTGACAATGCAAGGAATAATGTTTACAATTTTGACAAAAATGATGGAATTGTTGTTGGGATCATTGGGCTGTTAGGTGCTTTAGTAGCATGTGGCCATCTGAAATTTGGTTCACCTGTGTCTTCAGAGATGCCAAGCAGCCTTTTTGGTGCTGAATTAAATGATGCAGGTGGTGGTATGTTTGAAGATAAAGTTTCTCTTCTGCTTTTTGCTTTGCAGAAGGCTTTGCAGGCTGCTCCTAATAGGCTTATGACGACCAATGTGTACATGGCTTTACTGGGGGCTTCGGTATGATAAATATATATTTGCTTTAGTAATAACTTGCCCTTTTTGCTCAATGATAATTTTTCTTATATTTTCTTACAGCTTTTGTTGGTTGAAAAACTTATTGGTCCATTATATTGATTTTCTACTTTTCTGCTTGGATACACTGCCTGTGATATTTCAACTCGCTTAAGTAGAAAGATTATCTCCACTTCGGAGCTATGTTAGCTTCTTACAGTGCCTTGCACTTGCATGTAGCATTGAATTCTTATGTCCTATATGCTTCTTGTTTCTTTTAACTTCCACAGATCAATGCTTCTTCGACAGAGGATGGGTTGAACCTATATGATTCTAGCAATCATTTTGAACATTTGCAACTTTTGTTGGTTTTGTTGCGTGTGCTGCCACATGCACCTAGAGCTTTCCAAAGCTGCGCACTACAAGTATGCTTGCCTGAATTTCTTGGTTGTTTCTTTTGTTTTGTGGTTCTTGAATTAGTAGAAAATAAGCTTTAATTACATTTTTTTTTCTTATGATAGCAAAACATAATTTTCAACCATTGTCAATTTCTGTGTGTATATAGCATTTCTCATCCTGAATTCAACTCCGTTCACATATTGGTCTGTTGCCTTTTGTTTTCACACTTTTAATTTCCCTTATTATGGATTTTCTGTTTTTCTATTATAATACCTGAGCAACTTCTTTTCTATATGATTTCAGGATCTTCTGTTTTTGGCTTGCAGTCATCCAGAAAATAGAAGCAGGCTAACAAAAATGGAGGAATGGCCTGAGTGGATACTAGAGGTTCATATCTCTAACTATGAGGTAATTTTTTCCAACTTCAAAAGCTTTTATCTTTTCTCTATGCTTGTGTCCTTCCCCTTGTCATCTTTGATTGCATGTAAATCTAGCAGTTGGTGTGGGTTGGAATTAGAATTTTAGCATTTTCCAATTACCATTTGACCTTAGTAAATTTGAATTTAATTATACTTCTTGTGTTTCCAGATGGATGCAAGAAAACAGTCTTGTTCAGTAAACTTAGGAGACATAGAGGACCTCATACACAATTTCCTGATCATCATGTTGGAGCATTCAATGCGCCAAAAGGATGGATGGAAGGTTTGTCTTTTGTTGAAATATGTATATATTTTAAATTTAATTAGGTAGATAAATCTTATTTGGATAGATAAGTTTTATTCATATTCTAGAAATATTTTTATTTTATATTTTAGTAGTTTACTAGAATAAGGGAACTATTTTCTTTTTATGTTTTAGTAGTTTATTAGAATAAGGGAACTATTTTCCCAATTAGGATTAGGACTTTTTTTCTCTATTTAAGTTCAATTCTTTAGTTAATAAGAAAAGTACAATTTTATCCAAAGCTCTCTTGAAATCTTTCATGGCATCTGAGCTAGGTTAAAATCTCTAGTAACATCATGGTTAAAACAGCCTTCACTGGAGATAAGAGATCCAGCAATCAAACAGAGGAAAAAAGTTCTACAGTTGAAACAACTACCGAGAGTACAATGACTTAAGGGACAGAGGCGTCTCACCTTTCTTTTCAACTGACATCTCACAAGTTGAATGGCAAGAATTATCTGGAAGGGTCGCAGTCCGTAAAATTAGCAATTGATGGGCACGGCAAGCTAGGTCATTTAAATGGAGAAGTTGAGCAACAACAGGTGGGTGATCCAAAGATGAGCAAGTGGAGGTCAGAAAATTCTATGGTAATTGCGTGGCTTATTAATTCCATGGAAGCTTCCATAGGTAAACCTTTTCTTTTTCTCCCAACTGCTAAAAATATTTGGGACGCTGTGAAAGACACCTATTCAGATTTAGAAAACGCTTCACAGATTTTTGAGTTAAAAATAAAACTGTGGAAAGCTAGGCAAGGGGAAAAAGAAGTTACTCTTTATTATAATGAGATGATGTCTCTTTGGCAAGAACTGGATCAGTGTTATAATGATGAATGGGAGTGTCCCGGAGATGGTGTAAAAGCTATGAAAAAGAAGAGAATGAAAGAGCTTATTTGTTTCTGGCTGGTTTAAATAAAGAATTTGATGAAGTGAGATCTCGGATCCTAGGGAAAAAACCGCTTCCAAAACTTCGTGAGATTTTTTCTGAGGTTAGAAGAGAGGAGACAAGGAGAAAAGTAATGTTAAAGCCAGGGTTTGAAGCTAATGATGATAATTCTGCTCTTGTAACTATTAAAAATAATGATGATAGTGAAAAAAAAAAAAACCTTGGTGCGATCACTGCAAAAAAAAATTGGCACACTCGTGAAACGTGTTGGAAGCTCCATGGGAAACCGACAAATGGAAGGAAAAAGAATGGCAATGGTCGTGGTTCACAATTAGGGGATAGCAGAGCTTTCCAAACAACTAATGGAAATTATGAGGGCCAAAGTTCTCTGGAAGGGTCTCCATTCACTAAGGAACAATTAGAGCATCTACACAAGTTTTTTCAATCACCACAATTTCGGATGAATTTTTCTATTCCTAACTCATCCAATAATTCTTCTTCCTCTTTTGCCCAATCAGGTACTGATTTTTCTATTTTTTTCAGTGTCAAGCCTTGTAAAACAAACACATGGATCGTTGATTCTGGAGCTAGTGATCACATGACTAGCAGCCATTTTCTTTTTTCAACTTACAGACCTTGCGCAGGAAACAAAAAGATCAAAGTAGCAGATGGGTCCTTCTCGGCAATAGCCGGGAAAGGCACTATTAAAATTTCATCTTCCTTGGTTTTACATGATGTTTTACATGTGCCAAATCTAGCTTGTAATCTCATATCGGTCAGTAAATTATCCCAGTCCTCAAATTGTCATATTATATTTGACTCCTCTATGTGTAAGTTTCAGGACATGGTCTCGGGGAGGATGATTGGCAATGCTAAAGAATTTGGTGGAATTTACTTTCTTGAAGACCACCATCTAAGTCAACCAACAACTACTTTATGTTTAAATTCTGTTTCTGATTTTGATAAGGTTATGATTTGGCATTATAGGCTTGGACATCCTAATTTTTATTATTTAAGATATTTGTTACCTAATCTATTTAAAAATAAAAGTCCTTCTTCATATCATTGTGAATTTTGTGAATTGGCTAAACATCATCGGTCATTCTTTCCACCTCAAAAATATAAAGCCTCCAAACCTTTTTCGTTAATTCATAGTGATGATTGGGGACCTTCAAGAGTCTCGACTTTTTCAGGAAAACGTTGGTTTGTCACATTTATTGATGATCATACTCGACTTTGTTGGGTGTTTTTATTAAAAGATAAGTCCGAAGTTAAAAATGTGTTTCAGTTTTTTTATGCTATGGTGAAAACACAATTTCGTGTGAAAATAGAAGTATTTCGAACTGACAATGGTGGGGAATTTTTTAGCGACCAATTAGGTATTTTCTTAACCAAACATGGAATAGTCCACCAAAGTTCTTGTACAAATACACCACAACAAAATGGGATTGCAGAAAAAAAAAACCGACATCTTTTGGAAGTAACTAGAGCCTTGATGTTCACTAGTCAAGTACCACGTTATCTTTGGGGCGAAGCCTTGTTAACAGTTACATATCTTATTAATAGAATGCCCAATAAAATTCTAAATTATAGAACTCCTTTTAGTCTCTTTAAAGATAACTTTTCTAACTCTAAATTGATTACAGATTTATCCCTCCGAGTTTTTGGGTGTAGTGTTTTTGTTCATCTTCACAACCAAGGTAAACTAGATCCTAGAGCAAAAAAATGTGTCTTTGTTGGTTATGCTTCTAATAAAAAGGGTTACAAATGTTATGATCTAATTGATAGGAAGATTATAGTTACCATGGATGTCACATTTGTTGAAACAAAATCTTATTTTCATTTTAATCTTCAGGGAGGAAATTATACTAAAAAAGATTCTATAATTGATCAAGAAGAGACTAGGAATATACAACATAGGGATTCTAATAATGGGGAAGGCGAATTTATAATTAACACAAAAATTAATGATGTTAATGTTAATGAAAAGGAGGATGAAGGTGTAGAGTCTTATCATGAAAATAAAGAACAAACAAAGGAGTTAATTGTTTACTCAAGAAGAAATCGAAATCAAGAAAGTGGAATCCACCAGATTCATCACCAAGAATCCGACCCGCAAGATCCTGTCAAAAGCCCAGGTAAAGCTCATAATCCAGCCAATGAATTTTCTGATTTAGATATTCCAATTGCCAAAAGAAAAGGTGTTAGAAATATTGTCAAATATCCCATGTCTAACTTTGTATCCTATAAAGCCTTATCTTCGACATTCTCAACCTTTGTTTCGTGTCTCGATATTGTCCAAATACCAAAAAATATGAAAGATGCTTTACAGGTTCCTGAGTGAAAGGAGGCTATTTTAGAGGAGATGCGTGCTCTTGAAAAAACAGGTACATGGGAAACAATGGAATTACCTGTAGGGAAAAAAACAGTGGGCTGTAAATGGGTGTTCACAACCAAATTCAAACCAGATGGATCTTTAGATAGATACAAAGCCCGGTTGGTAGCAAAAGGGTACACTCAAACATACGTGATAGATTATCTTGAAACATTTGCTCCAGTGGCCAAATTAAATTCCGTCAGAGTTCTTTTATCAATTGCTGTTATCTTGATTGGTTTTTACATTAACTAGATGTGAAAAATGCTTTCCTAAATGGAAAACTTGAAGAAGTTTACATGAATCCTCCTCCAGGTTTTGAAGAAAAATTTGGAACTCGAGTATGTAACTCAAGAAATCTTTATACGGTCTGAAGCAGTCTCCTCGAGCTTGGTTTGAACGATTCACTCAAGTTGTTAAAAAACAAGGTTACTCACAAGGGCAAGCTGATCACACAATGTTCTATCGACATTCACAAAAAGGTAGAATAGCTGTTATTATAGTTTATGTCGATGATATCATTCTTACAGGAGATGATGTGGATGAAATAAGACGTCTCAAGGAGCATCTAGCATTGGAGTTTGAGATCAAAGACTTGGATCCTTTGAAATACTTTCTTGGAATGGAAGTTGCTCGATCAAGGAAGGGTCTTGTGGTCTCTCAGAAAAAATATGTGATTGATCTTTTAAAAGAGGCTGGGATGAGTGGTTGCCGCCCAGCTGACACACCAATTGATCCAAATGTAAAATTTGAAAATAAAGAAGGTCGATTAGTTGATAAAGGGCAGTACCAAATATTAGTTGGTAAGTTAATTTACTTATCACATACAAGGCCAGACATAGCTTTTGCAGTAAGCTTAGTGAGTCAATTTATGCACTCCCCAATGGAGGAACATGAAGAAGCAGTGTTTCGAATTCTAAGATACTTGAAGAGTTCACCGGGAAAGGGCTTATTCTTCAAGAAATCCGAACAAAGAGGAATTGAAGCTTATACAGATGTAGATTGGGCAGGCTCAATAACAGACAGAAGATCTACATCAGGATACTGTACATTTGTTTGGGGAAACCTTGTGACTTAGCGAAGCAAAAAACAAACTGTTGTAGCAAGAAGTAGTGCAGAGGCTGAGTTTAAATCAATGGCTCAAGGAATTTGGGAAATGGTTTGGTTAAAAAGAATTATGGAAGAGCTGAGGAAACCAATAACTTCACCAATGAAGTTGTACTGTGATAACAAAGCTACCATTAGCATTGCTCATAACCCAGTCCAACATGACAGAACTAAACATGTTGAGATTGATAGACACTTTATCAAGGAAAAGATTGAAGAAGGCCAAGTGTGCATGCCGTTTGTTCCTTCAAAACAACAGATTGCTGACATACTCACCAAAGGACTCTCTAAGACAAGCTTTGATTTTCTTGTAAGCAAGTTAGGCATGATTGATATATATGCACCAACTTGAGGGAGGGTGTTGAAATATGTATATATTTTAAATTTAATTAGGTAGATAAATCTTATTTGGATAGATAAGTTTTATTCATATTCTAGAAATATTTTTATTTTATCTTTTAGTAGTTTACTAGAATAAGGGAACTATTTTCTTTTTATGTTTTAGTAGTTTATTAGAATAAGGGAACTATTTTCCCAATTAGGATTAGGACTTTTTTTTCTCTATTTAAGTTCAATTCTTTAGTTAATAAGAAAAGTACAATTTTATTCAAAGCTCTCTTGAAATCTTTCATCTTTATCCATCTTTTCCACACTGTATCTTTAATTATTCATTTGTACCCCTTAATCTTAAGCATTCCAATTCCATTTAAATTTTCCAGACATTGCTTCCATTTTACAGGATATTGAAGCTACGGTTCATTGTGCAGAATGGCTCTCTATCGTGGGTGGATCTAGCACGAGGGATAAGAGAATTAGGTATCACTCACTAAATCCTGTTTCGTGGTTTTCATTTCTTTTGCTATTCATATGCAGTTGACCTTAGTTGCTTTCCCTGTACTGCCATGTAAAAAAGGCACATGTCTATGTGAGAACATCCTCAAGATGTTTGTGCAGGGGATAATCAAGTTAAAGGACAAATGTCAATTTTGTATTTACACAGATAAAGTAGTCATAATTTCAGTCTTGTGGAATCACTGAGTCATTAAATTCTGTGATTTTGACTTCAATATGAAGTGCCAAATGTGGAAACTTTATTTGTTTCTTTTCTATTCTCTAAAAATCATGCATCGAATAAAGAATTGAACATATTCCATATATTTGCATAGGATGCATAGATGGCTATAAAACTGCATTGATTAAGTTAATCTAAACTCACTGATTGGTTTACATGATATGCTCTTCATGGAGCCAATAAAAAGTGTTAGTTCTGTATAGTTCTTGAATAAGTCTGCTAAAACACTCTTCGGTACAGTGGTTGTTTATCCTTAAAGCTATCATTCATTTTTTTTCCAGATAAATAAGTATAGCCCTTAATATATTCTCATTTCCTATGTGGTTTTATTCTGAAGGCGTGAAGAATCTTTGCCAATATTCAAGAGAAGGCTATTGGGCGGCTTGATGGATTTTGCTACCAGAGAACTGCAGGCTCAGGTAACAATTAGTCATTACAAAGTGCAGTTTGACACATAACTGATAGCTTTTATATATTTTTTCATTTTAAATTAGTAAAGTATCATAGAAAATGGAATATCTATGTAAGTTGAGATAATCGTAAAGAAAGAAAATGTTGAGATAATCGTAAAGAAAGAAAATGAAAAAGCAATCTTCTTTCAACTACCTTCTGCCATTTTAATGTTCTCATAACTGGTTGCTTTCACCGAAATTTTTGTTTGTTTTCATCATTGAGCTTTTCCTCTGTAGCAGACTCAACTTATTGCTGCTGCTTCTGCTGGGATTGCAGCAGAAGGTTTGTCCGCAAAGGATGCTAAGGCGGAAGCAGAGAATGCTGCTCAGCTTTCGGTGTTTTTGGTAGAGAACGCAATTGTAATTTTAATGCTTATTGAAGATCATTTTCGGTTACAAAGTAAAATTTCTAATGCCTCACGGAAAGTTGATGGTAATGCATCTCCAGTTCATATCGCGTCTTCCTTAAATAATCACTCAAATTCAACAGTATCAATCAGTAGAGAATCATCTGAAGCTGAGGATGATGATATATCTGTAGATACTGGCGGGCTCCCTTTTGATGTATGTATATTGTCTCCTCGAAGACACATCTGTATTGCATACCTGAAATTGTACATAATCTATTGATTTATGTTTATATGTAGGTCTTATCTGTTAAACTTCACCATATTCTGTTTTTGCTTTATTTGATAGAATATCTACCTCGGTTTCATAACTTTTGGCATTGGACATGTGATAATTCTTAGGAATGATGTTTTTAATGTTCTTTTAGTTAAAGAAAATGTATATTTCTTGGAATGTCTAGTTGAACATTGCTTTGACTTCCTCTCCCCTATCCCTTGCTTTAATATGTGTTGTTTCTACCCTTCATGTTCAATTACTAAACAATGTCCTTTCTTCAATTGCTGATGCCAATTGGCAGATTTCTGCAACAGCAATGGAACGGCTTACTGCAGCAGCTGCTGCTGAGCCTTATGACTCTGTCTCTGCTGCTTTTGTGTCATATGGTAGTTGTGCTACGGATATAGCGGAGGGTTGGAAATACAGGAGTCGTTTATGGTATGGTCTTGGCCTATCTGAAAAAGAAGTTGGCATTGGTGGTGGTGGCAGTGGCTGGGAGTTGTGGAATGCTGCTTTGAAAAAGGATGCCAATGGAAACTGGATTGAACTTCCCCTAGTGAAGAAGTCTGTAAACATGCTCCAAGCTTTATTGTTGGATGATTCTGGGCTTGGCGATTGTCTTGGTATGGGTGGTGGATCAGGTACTGGGATGGGAGGAATGGCAGCACTTTACCAGTTGCTGGACAGTGACCAACCATTTTTATGCATGCTTCGCATGGTACTTCTTTCAATGAGGGAAGAAGATACTGGACAAGACAACATGCTCACAAGGAACGTAGGCATAGAAGATGGAATGTCGGAAGGAGTGAATCACCAAGGAGGTAACAACATGTCTTTAGATGACAGTGCTCAAATGGCTGTTGGAAAACCATGGTCCTCTTTGGTGTGGAGGTAAGTTAAATGGAGGAAATCGTAACCAATAACATGATCCATATACATTTCTCTGCACTTTGCTTTGTTGTTTATGTAAGTTAATCAGAGGAAACCTGAACCAATTACCACATATGGGCCAAAACTATATATTTCTGTGAGCTTTTGTATGTTGTGTATTTAAGTTAAGCAGAGGAATTGTAACCAATAACCACATATGAGACATTAATCTCTTTGCTTTTCCTATAATTTTCTCCTGCTTTTATTTTTCTTCTTCCAAAAAGGCATGTACCCATCCCACTAAATATATTTGTGCTATTTGACTATGTAGTCCAATGGTATTGTTTCCGCTTCACTTCCAAGATTCATATAGGAGTTTTTGAATTTAATCATTTTAATTACATGCAGTGTGCTTTCTCCTATTTTGAACATGCCAATCTCCGACTCCAAAAGACAAAGAGTTTTGGTAGCATCCTCTGTTCTCTATTCTGAGGTTAGTTCTAATTGAATCAACTTAGTGGGAAACATGAGCAAACCTTTTAACCATTTAGCTTCTCTTGTTTGCTTCTTTATCGACATTTTTTGTGACATAGAAATATGTTTTCTTCTTCTTTGCTAAGTTCTCTTCTATTATCATATTCATGCTATTATCATCATGTCATAAGCAAACTATCGGTTGTTGATCAGTATGTATGCTGCAGGTATGGCATGCTGTTGGGAGGGACAGAAAGCCACTTCGTAAACAGTATCTTGAGGCCATTGTACCACCTTTTGTTGCTGTTTTGAGGAGGTGGCGACCAGTTTTGGCAGGAATTCATGATCTTGCTACTCCTGATGGTTTGAATCCTCTTACCGTTGATAATCGCATATTGGCTGCTGATGCACCGCCATTAGAGGTTCTCATTATCATTCTTATCTCCTAACTTTAAATCCCTTCTCGTAAGGTGTCAATCTGTCTTTCCTACTGCTATTAGTGCTAATTTCCTATTCCCAATGTATTCACATATGCTTCTCGATTTTGCATGAATCTCTTAAAGGAGTCTGCATTTATTCTCAACAAAGATTTTGTTATTGTCGACCTTATTCTACATCATTTGAGGTTCTTTAATTTTCTTTAATTTTTTCTTTTCAGGCAGCCCTTGCAATGGTCTCTCCAGCTTGGGCTGCTGCTTTTGCATCACCACCAGCTGCTATGGGATTGGCAATGATTGCTGCTGGTGCTAGCGGAGCAGAAACTCCTGCTCCTCCAACAACAGCACATCTTAAACGTGACTCCTCCATGCTTGAGCGCAAAACAGCTAAGCTGACCACTTTTTCTAGTTTTCAGAAACCTCTGGAGGTTCCTACCAAAACACCATCTCACCCAAAAGACAAGGCAGCAGCAAAGGCTGCTGCCTTGGCAGCTGCACGTGATCTTGAACGCAATGCAAAGATTGGTTCTGGAAGAGGTCTCAGTGCTGTTGCAATGGCTACTTCTGCACAGCGGAGGAATGCTAGTGATATGGAGCGGGTGAAAAGATGGAATGATTCTGAAGCCATGGGGGTTGCTTGGATGGAATGTCTGCAACCATTTGATACAAAATCAGTCTATGGGAAAGATTTTAACGCTTTATCCTATAAATTTATTGCAGTCCTTGTTGCAAGTTTTGCTTTAGCAAGAAACATTCAGCGATCAGAGGTTTTGTTACTGCTTGCTGTCATTATTGTCACTAATTTCCTAAGGCAAAAAATAAAAATTGTTTAAATAGATTCATCTACTTTACTTTTCCAGACTGATAGGCGTGGACAAGTTGATCTAGTTGCACAATATAGGTTATTCACTGGGATACGTGCTTGGCGCAAACTTATTCATTACTTGATAGAGATGAAATGTCTCTTTGGGCCATTAGGGGACCAATTTTCAAGCCAGGCACATGTAAGTTTTGAGACTTACTTTCCTCCTGTATGGCCATAGTATATGTTGCTAGATAATGGATTTGATTTCTTCTCCCCTTGCCTAACATTTTTCTTTTCCATTTATGGTATGTGTAGATTTTCTGGAAGCTAGAGTTTACGGAAAGCCCTTCTAGAATGAGACCATGTTTGAGAAGGAAATACATAGGGACTGATCATATTGGTGCTACTTCTAGTTTTGAGAATCAAAATGATGCGAAAAAGAATCAAGAGAATGTCATAAGCTTGTGTAATGCCCCTATTATAGCAGCTGAAGCAATTTCAATGGAGTTAGTGAATGAAGATGATGAACAGCCAGAAATTGATAATGTAGATAACAGAACCTCTAAAAATGGCCAAAATGGGGAAGATCCACCAAGGCTGTCTAGAATAACTGAGCAACCCTTGCAGAAATCAATAGAATCTGCTTATACTAAACTTGCCAATGTGCAAGACTTGGTCCAAAGTTCATCAGAAATAGCTCCTGGGTATGTTCCTAGTGAACATGATGATAGAATTGTGTTTGAACTTCCTTCTTCTATGGTTCGGCAACTGAAGGTTATGCGAGGAACCTTTCAAGTAAGTTTTTAAAATCGAATTAAAAATCCTTGCAGATTATATGCAGTGATCTTGTTGCTTGTTAATGCAATTCATTCTTTGATGGTGATGTTCTTAACTTTAGTGACTTCAATTCTAAAACCTAGATGATAAATTCTGACGCCCCTGATTCCAGAAAGTACTGATAAGCTTTTCTTTAATTAGGGTGACATGTTCTGCATTTAAGTCATAAAAGGACTGGCTGATTACAAGAACTAAGCAACTGTTCTTGAATCTTCAGAGAAGAGCGACTTTTTTTTATTTAGCATGCTGCTGATTTTGGGAAAAAGTGTGAATTTAATGGTAATATAATTGTTAAATTCCTTTAAGTGAGAACTATGCTGCTAACTGTTATGTACAATGATAATTTGTATGAATATACTTGCGTGTGTCTATATTGGAGAGGGCTACAAGGACAGATGGACCCCAGGTTAGAATCTTTAGCTCAGAAACTTCCCCTGTAATGTTTTCTTCCAGAACCAGCTGGTTTGGCCACTGATTATGCTACTAAATATCTTTTATGATCCTGGCTTTCTGTACAAATTGTGAAATGTGAAAGCGAAAGTTTTTTCATGACTAACATAGAACCCTGATTGGTGATGCTGTCCCCTTCTGCCCTATGATAATTGACTTTGGCTACTAGTTTTCTATGATTGGTCAAAGAGAAATTCTCTGCATTTTGTTTCCTAAAACATGATGGAGAGCACAATTGCAAATTTAATGCAAAATTGTCCTTACTCTTTCATATTTGTTAACTCATACAAGAAAAGAAGGGTTTTTTTATGAGCTATTCTCCATTTTTCAGGTGACCACAACGAGAATAAATTTTATAGTTGATAACACTGAAAGCAGCATAGGGCCTGATGGTTCTGAAGGAAACTCTGAAGTAAGAAATAATAAAAAAGATCGTTGTTGGCTGATGACTTCTCTTCATCAAATATATAGCAGAAGGTGAAGTTATAGTGGTGATATTATGTTAGTTTTTGTTCTCGTTTTTGTTCATGCTGATTTAGAAAATTTAAGTATAGTTGTTACTTTGTGCTACAACTTTTTTGTCATTTGACATCCTAAGCAGTGTATTGATCATCATTGTCTCACAAAATAAGCCTAGATATTGCCAACAAACCTTGATTACATGTGAGCATGCATGCATTCCTATATTTGTAAAGATGCATGCCTAGAAAATGAGAAGAGAAAGAAAAGTCTTCTGGCATTTTTTGTGACACTGTCTTTGTTTCTCTCATTGTGCCTGTTAACAACCAGAAATCTTCTAGAAATTCCTTAGTATTCTAAACATGTTGATGTGAATTTCTTCACAGAGCACTGCCGTTGGATATAACCTGCATAACAGAAGTGTCTTTAGACTGTAAAATCCAGTAAAATAGAGTGAATTTTAAGTCTTCTCTCTGTGTGCTTATTGCTTATTAATATTAGCAGGAGTTTAGAGGTATACTTTATTTTAAAATTGGCATTGTAATCCATAGCAAAATATTTCTTGCTGCTGCATTCAAAGATCTTTTGGCTTTAATCATCTAATGCTGCTTTTGCTTTAGCATCTGCTGTTGCACCTCATTTTGCTAGTTTATATTTTCCATAGGTATCTCCTAAGGAGAAGTGCTCTGGAGCTGTTTATGATTGACCGTTCTAATTTCTTCTTTGATTTTGGGGTATGTTCCTATAGAAAAGATGTATGCTTTTTACGGTTGTTGATCTATTATATGCACCTCTTTTGTGAATCCTTGGCTTTGTTATTCTTCTTTGTTCTTTTATTTAAAAGATAATACTTGATCCAGAGTTCTGAGGGCCGAAGAAATGCCTACCAAGCTATTGTTCAAGCAGGACCCCCTCATTTGAACAACATTTATCTTGCAACTCAGGTTTGCACTTTGCTTGGAGATTTTGTTTATTTTGAGACCTAGAATGTGCTCATATATACATATGGAGAATATCATTTGTATTTAAAACAAAAAGAGTGGAAAATTTACGGATATCTCTCTCTTTTTTTGAGGGAATTTGAGGATATCTTTCATCTATAAAATGGGGTTCATTTGAAGGTATCTAATGGTGTAAATGTTAACTGCTTTTAACAAGGACTCATTTTTATTCCCATTCCTGAACTAATAAATTTTTTTTTTATGTTGTAGAGACCTGAACAACTCCTGAAAAAAACTCAGTTAATGGAGCGCTGGGCTAGGTGGGAGGTATGAATTACTGTGCACACATATAACTCACTTGTATTGAATAAGCAGCATAATTATTGTCTGAATTATACCTTCTGCAGATCAGCAATTTTGAATATTTAATGCAGCTAAATACACTGGCTGGGCGTACCTATAATGACATCACTCAGGTCAGTGTTTTCTAGAGTGCACTTTAACGGGTTAGTACTTACTTTTTCTGGGCAGTTTTGTATAATATCACTTAGCTACTTTTTCTGCCTCTCTCTCTTTCTTTCTTTTTTCTTTTCTTTTTATTATTATTATTATTATTATTATTATTTTTACTTACAGTATCCAGTATTCCCGTGGATTCTTTCTGACTACAATTCAAAGAGTTTGGATCTTGCTGATCCTTCAGCATTCCGTGATCTTTCAAAGGTGTTTTGACTTCAATTTTGCTGGCACTTTGTCTCTGCACTCTCCTTTTCTGCCATTATAACTTCATCTGTATTTGCAGCCTACTGGGGCACTAAATCCAGACAGGCTTAAGAAATTCCAAGAGAGATATGCTAGCTTCGATGATTCAGTCATCCCCAAGTTCCATTATAGCTCACATTATTCAAGTGCTGGAACAGTAGGTTTTCTCTTTTGCTTAAAATTTGTCGTCATACTGTTGTGGTGGTTATTTAAATTGCTTCAAATAGGAGCACTGTTGGACACTTGGATGTATGCCTGCAATTCACGAACAAATAGGGCCATTGTTGGACGGTTGTATGCAATGTCTGTGTTGCCTGTTGAGTGTCTTACGAAAATAACTTACATTCTGTACTATCTTCTGTTAGCCTTACAAAATATGTTTTGCAAGATTGACTAATTCCCTTTATGGGGCCAACATGTTTCTTGCTGTGCCGCTAAAAGTTGTAGTTTATCTCCTTTAGCATGTTGGTTTGGTTCAATGAAATTTTGCAGTTGCATTGCACATCTTCCATTTCACTAGGTAGTATGTTTCATTTTAAAGGTAATTAACTACTATTTACTTTGATTTCAGCATCAATTGCATTGTCCTCGGAATTATTTGCTAGGATTTATTTGAAACAAGTTGTAACAAAATGGATTTCCTTGCCTCTAATTCTTGTATCCTATTTTTTGACCGAATTATTCCATTAGTTTCTATCCAAATTTCAATATTTATGCAATTAGTCAATTAGGTGAATTTTGATATCATATTATAATTTCTTTTATTTGTATCTGGTCTTCTTGCAGGTGTTATATTACCTTGTTAGAGTTGAGCCATTTACATCTCTTTCAATTCAGATGCAAGGTAGAAATTTTGGTCAGGCAGACCGTGTGTTTTCAGATGTTGCTGCTACTTGGAAAGGAGTCCTTGAGGACATGAGTGACGTGAAGGAATTGGTATGTGTTTTTTATTTTGTCTATGAGAAAATCAAACTTCTCTTTTGCAAAGAACGAATAAGATTTTATCTTGTACCTTGTAATTGTTGCATTTACATGCATTTGTACTTCATAGATTATCAAAAAAAAAAAAAAAATTTGTTTTTATTTTATTCTATTTATGTTAGGTTCCTGAGCTGTTTTACCTACCTGAGATGTTAACCAATGAAAAATCAATTGACTTTGGAACAACACAATCAGGAGGAAAGCTTGGTATGTACTACCCGAGTATCCTCTTTTCATTATCCGAAGAGAAATAAATGCCAGTTGTGCTAGTTCTGATTGTTATTTATTTATTTCCAATGTGCAGGTTCAGTCAAACTTCCACCTTGGGCTGAAAACCCTGTTGATTTCATTCATAAACATCGAATGGCTCTTGAAAGTGAGCATGTGTCTGCACATTTGCATGAATGGATTGACCTTATATTTGGGTCTGTTTTCTTTTGCTTTCTCCTCTTTCCTAAAGAAAGGCTATTGGATTTTTTTTAATAGTAATTGTTCATTGAGATTCTTGTTTCAGGCAATCTTGAATTTATTAGAACTTACTGGAGTGAATTGGAATGTTCAGGTATAAGCAACGGGGTAAAGAAGCTATATTGGCAAATAACACATTCTCTTATATTACATATGAAGGGACAGTTAATATTGACAAGATCTCTGATCCAGTAAGTTGTTTTACTATTTTTTTCCCCATTGTCTGCTCTATTTGGAACTTTCACATTGTCTTACACATTTATTATATAAATAAAAGGTAAAACAGCATGCTATACAAGACCAGATAGCTTATTTTGGACAAACTCCATCCCAGCTTCTTACTGTTCCTCACATGAAGAAGATTCCATTTTCAAAGGCTCTCCATTTGCAGGTAGAAATTTCATTCTTGGTTCGCCCTTTCTATTTTTAGCTTTGATGCAGTGTTATATGAAAACTTTATCTGCAATTACTTCCCTTGTGATCCGAATAAGGTCCTTAAAATTGAATATGCTAAAACTGATTACAGTGAACATTTTAATGTCAGACAATCTTTCGAAACCCAAAAGAAGTCAAACCATATGCTGTCCCGGTCCCTGAACGGTGCAACTTACCTGCAGCTGCTATTCATGCATCTGAAGATGCTGTCATAATAGTTGATAGAAATGTGCCAGCAGCTCGTATTGCACAACATAAGTGGCAACCATTCACTCCTGATGATCAGGGAAAACCATTTGTATTTCAGCATGGACAGGCAACGGCAAGCTCTGCTAGTGGAGCACTTACAAGAATGTTCAAAGTACCAGGAGGCTCAGGTTCTGATGAGTGTCAGTTTCCCCAGGCACTAGCATTTGCTTCATTTGGGATCAGAAGCTCGTCTATTGTTTCCATCACGTGTGATAAAGTAATTATCACAGGTAACCTATTTATTTACATTGTTCTGCCAACTTTTAGTTTCAGTTAAATTTAATGTCTGATAAACTTTCAACGCTTCCTAGGCGGACATGCAGATAACAGTATCAAGATTTTGTCACCTGATGGAGCAAATACACTAGAAACGGCTTTTGGACACTGTGCTCCTGTCACTTGCCTTTCTCTATCGCCAGATAGCAACTATCTCGTGACAGGATCACGGGACTCTACCGTATTACTTTGGAGGATTCATAGGGCAAATACATCCGGCTCAAATAGCACACCTGAGCCACCTGCTTCCCCTCGCAGACCACCCTCACCTGCTAGAGCTAATTTAGCTAAAATCATAGCAGATAAAAGCAGGCAGCATTGGATAGAAGGTCCCATACATGTCCTTCGAGGTCACCACAAGGAAATTCTTTGTTGCTGTGTCAGTACGGATCTATGTTTGGTTGTTTCATGTAGCTTTTCATCAGATGTTCTTTTGCATTCTATAAGAAGGGGTCGCTTGATTAGACGGCTTGCTGGTGTGGAAGCTGACGCTATCTGCCTTTCATCTGAGGGAACCATTTTAACATGGAACCAATCGAAACGAACTCTCAGCACATTCACTCTCAATGGAGTTCTGGTTGCAAGAGCACAACTTCCTTCCTTGGGTGGTGTTGGTTGCATGGAAATTTCCATGGATGGTAAGAGTGCTTTAATTGGAATGAACTCAACTTTGCGCAATAACAGCCGGGACTCGAGTTTGAAGAAAGCCGTAGTTGATGATTCGGCTCTTGAGTCAGAAGAGAACAAAATAAACAAATTGGATATACCATCACCTTCCATTTGCTTTTTGGATCTGCATACTCTCAAGGTATACAAAAATGTTTAAGCAGATTCTATTATGCCTTAATCCCCATCTGCACCTCCTGTACATAAATCAATGCGGCATGTTTGTGGTTTTGGCTTACATTAATTTTCTTTTTATGTGCCACCTTCTCATTTGCAGGTGTTCCATGTCTTGAAACTCAAAGAAGGTCAGGATATTACAGCTCTTGCTTTGAACGAGGATAACACAAATCTTCTAGTGTCAACTGCAGATAAGCAGTTGATCGTTTTCACAGATCCGGCCGTAAGTTGAACTTTTTCCTTTTCTCCATTTCTTGGTTCTTCTTCAGTCATTTAGCCTAAATATTAATTACTTTTTAAATGATCCTTGGAGATAATATTTCAAAAGAAAAAAGCAGGAGCAACATAGCTTTAAAACTACTAATCTTAAACCAAAACTGTTGAATTAAAAGTGTTTGAATTCATATCGTTTCATCGGATGTAGTTGAGCAAGAAAAGTGGTGGATCAGCTGCTTAAGCATAGTTTAGGAAGGTGAAGGGCTCAGCCCTGTTATAAATGTCGTGGTCTTCTATCCAGCCCTTGAGTTTTTTGATTGGCTAAAGAATGAGTATAGAAGATGCACTATTGATGCCACCAGGATCGATTGTGTAAAGAAGAAATCAAGCGAATAACAAACACGACTTAACCGCGCCAGCTGCTCTTCATGTATATAAAATATAATGAAACAACCCTATAATGATATGATTAACAAACAACTGGGTTCTATGTTACTCGGACTTGAAGATGAGTATCAGATACGGGTAAGTTCAAAGAATTTCTTTAAACTTTTTTTTTTGATGTATTTGGATGGTTATATCTCATACCCCATGTGCCAAATCCATAAACTACTTGGAGGCTTGTTGAAATATTCAGCATTGTTTATTTCTTATATTAAAATATGAGAATGAGAAATCGAAAGCAGATCATCTTCTGTTGTATTCATTGTCCCTCACTTTTTGAAGCTTGTTTCAAGGGGGAAAAAAGAACAACTTTTATCATTATTGTTGGAACTTAGAAATCAGAATGAAGAAATTTGACAGAAACTTGAGCTTGAAGGCTCGATGCTTGCTGAACAAACAAGAAAATTCAGCTAAGAAGCTTTGAGCAAAACAAACAGAATCGGGCAAGAATTTGAGAAAAGAAATGCTTGAGTAATAAAAAGAAAATGAAGAAGAAAGTGTGTATTTTTCATTAACTTGAAATTGAGGCATAATGCCAATACATATACCAGTCAATAAGCTAGTCAAAACAAACAAATTTCATCTAAACAATTACCTACTACCACTAAGTAACCTTGAAACTTATAAAACATGACTTGCACACATAGGTAAGCTGATTTACCAATCTATCAGCACTTAATTACATAAAAAACAATACAACTAAGTTCATTTTCAACTAAGTAACAAAACCAATAGTTGAAGTAACAAAATGAAAAAGCAGCTTGAACTTTAGCTGCAACTGCATGGCTCGGCAGCTTCTCTGCTTCTTGTCTGCATGCAGGCCAATCTTCAACACTCCTGCTTGGCTTGCATGCTGCAAATTCCCATCTTAGCTCTCAAATCTTCAAACCTTGACACACAAAGAGGCTTTGTCAGGATATCAGCAAGTTGATCCTCAAATCTGCAATGAATTAGTTTCACTTCTTGAGCTTGTTCCATTTCTCTAACAAAATGAAACTTTATTTTGAAATACTTTGTTCTCCCATGGAACACTAGATTCTTTGCGATTGCAATAGTAGATTGATTGTCACTTGATCTCTATTGTTTCCCTTTGATGTAGATTCAAATTAGCCATGATTTTTCTTAGCCAAATGGCTTGGTTGACATGTCCTACAATTGCTACATACTCCGCCTCTACTGTTGATTGAGCAACAACAGTTTGCTTCTTTGAGCTTTAACAAAAAGTGGTTGAACCAAGGGTAAACAGATACCCTGAGGTGCTCTTCATGTCATCTATCGATCCAGCCCAATCACTATCAGCATAACCAAGTAGCTTCATGCTATCAACCTTGGTGAACATAATTCCAAAGCTCAGTGTATCTTTGACGTATCTGAGAACTCTTTTTGCAGCTTGAAATCCTTCACATTACAGCAATGCATGAATCTAGCTAACAGACTCACAGCAAATATGATGTCTAGTCTTGTGGCTGTCAAATATAACAGACATCCCACCAGGCTTCTATAGGATGACTCAGCTACTCTCTCGAGATCTCCTTGGCTGGTTAGCTTTTCTCCAACAACAATAGGTGTGCTTCTTGCTTTACAATTCAGCATGGAGAACTTGTTCAAGATCTTTAAGGCAAATGCCTTTCGGCTTAGGAAAATCCCTTGCTGAGTTTAAGACACTTTCATGCCAAAGAAGTAAGACATTTGTCCCAAGTCTGACATCTCAAACATCATTTCCATTCTTCTATTGAAATTAGCCAATATGTCGTTGTTTCCTCTCGTAACCTGCAGGTCATCCACATACAAGGAGACTATGAGCTGTGTTTCATCACTTTCCTTCTTCACATATAAGGTTGGCTCACTGATGCTTCTCTCAAACCCCAAGCTAGCCAGGTAGTTGTCAATTCTATCATACCAAGCTCTTCGTACCTATTTTAAGTCATATAAGACCTTTTTCAGCTTGTAAACTTTATCTTCTACAACAATAAATTCATCTTTATCAGACGGGATTGAAGAAGAATTAAATAGAGTTTAAGAATTTTGTAATAAATAGAAATATAATAAGCCTAAACAAGGCATCGAAAAATAGATGAAAAAAATCTTCTATTTTACTTACAGCTTTCTCTCTTTGTAAAAACCTATCATTTACTTTAATACAACATTAGCTTCTTTATTCCGCTTTTTCCAAAAATAGTATTTGAAATTGGTATCAGAGGCCCCCAGTGTAACGATACTTGGAGAAATAATATTGTATCATTGTAAGTTCTTATCTTTAATTTATAATTCAGTTTATTTCATTGTTATTTATCTTAAAACCCATATATATGTTATTCGATCCTACAGTAGCCTGTTTATGTTTGAGTGAGAGACTTTAGGACTTTGAATGTTAAGACATAATAGATAATAGACGGTTTTAGGCACCAAAGATAAATATAATGGAAGAAACAAATTGTTTATATAAAGATAAAATTTGCAATCATACTATGCATATAGACTCTAAGAATGAAAATAATATTTCGACCCTTAGTAAAGGTTTTAATAGTTTAATAGATATAACCTCTATATATTTTAATAAATTATATAATAAAGTAAGTAAAATAGAAGAGCAAGTAAATAATATAGGAGAAATTACAGAATTAGATTTGAACAACAAATCTAAAAAAAAATTATCTAATGTTAATAATAAATTAGAACAAGTTCTTATTAACAAAAATATAAAACAAGAAATATATTTAGGTCTTTTATATTAAGGGAATAGTAATATAATATTAACTTTATCTGAGGAAGAAGATACTTCTTTAGAAGAATCATCTTCTACTAATAAAATAAGTAAGAATCCTAAAAAATAGAAAAGACAATATATTCGTCAACAAAAATATAATTTTCAATCTTATAAAGAACTTATAGAACATTGGAAATTTAAATTTACTAAAAGTACAGATAAAAATGAAAGAATAGAATATTTAAAATTAATAAAAACAACTTTATGAAAAACATAAAGATTTGTTTACTTTATTTAATTATCATTATATGTTAAATTATGATACTACATACAGTAATAGTTCTAGTAATTCTGATAATCTAGAAGACTTAAAGGTTACTAGTTATAAATCTGATGAAGAAAACACTTCAACAGGTGAGGAAGAAAATATAGAAATTCCAAAACCAATGGATACTGAAGAAACAAATCTTTATGGAAAAAGAAAAATAGAATCAGATCTTCACTATGATGATTATCTGAGAACTTTTCATAAAAATTTTGAAAAAGTTGAAAGCACAACTAGAATTTTTGGTAATCAAACCGAAAATATAGCTACTAATGAAATTAAATCTGAATATCCAGGAGAGTCATCTAGTCAACCTATACCACATAGGATAGATGATTTAAATAAAAGAAATGTGGCACAAGGTGGAATATATTTAGACTTGACTAATATTCCAATATTAGATTATGAAAAAACTACAGATGATTGGGCACAGTCGATGGCTATTGTTGTAAACAATAACAATACTTGGACAAAAGAAAATTTCTTAAATTATTTTGTTTTGAACATTTCAAGGTGATGTTCTATAATTTTTAAGAAGATGGAAAGAATCAGACAAAGGAAAAGAACAAAAAAGACAGTTAATAAACCAAATAGGAACTCCCAAATATCTTTTAAAAGCATTAACTTTTATTCTAAAAACAAAATTTTATGGTTATTTTGATAAATAAATAAAAAGATCAGGATAGTGTATCTAGTTACATACGGTCAAAAATTAAATTATGTGATATTAGATATTTAGAAGAATTTTCAAAAAAAAAAATCATGAATATAAAAAATTAGAAAATGAAAATAAAGAATTTTGAAAAAACTAATATTTTCATAAATTACCACCACCATGGGATGAAATTTGTATACAAAAATATGTAAATTATCTAGAAAAACACAGTAAAAAGGCTGGAGTAGCATCAAAAAATATAGACTCTATAGGAAATAGAATAAATTTTGCAAAAGAAAGAATAATTTTACATTGTTTACAAACTAAAGCCTCTAAACAAGTTAAAAATAAATTAAGTGCTAAACATTGTACTAAAATTTTAGAAAATGAATGGGAATTTGGATGTAAACCAATACATTCTAATACTTATAAAAAACATAGAAAGAAAAAATAGAAGATATAAGTTAATTAAATGGAAACCAGGAAGTAAAAAATATAATGGTTATAGTAAAAAGAAAAAATTTGTTAGAAGAAAAACTTCTAAAAAATCTAAAAAAACAAATATGTAAATGTTCTAAATGTGATGAAGAAGGTCACATAGCACTACATTGTCAATTGTCCTAACAAAGGAAAAAATGCAAAGAAGATGATTAAAACTCTTGAAGAACAAGACTTAGATCATATGCTTAGAAGAGGAAATAAATCCTGAAGAAATATTATATGAATTAATATCAGAAATGGATTCTGATTCAGATAATGAAGAATATATATTTATGTTTAATGTAAGAAGTAGTTCTAATAATCAATTAGAAGAAATTCCTGAATCTGAACATCAATATATAAAATTAGGAAATTTAATTGGAGAAGAAAAAGACTTTTCTGATGAAATGATAGAAAAAATAAATAAAAATCATATTTCTAAAGAAGAAATATATAAAATTTCTAAATTCAAGATATGAAGTCAAAGACACAGAGAAAAAATTAGCGGTAATACAATCGCTAAAGATACTAGAGGAGGATTAACAGAAATCCTATTATTTACTAAAGATAAAATTAAAAGGATTGAAAGGAAATATCCTCAAGTTAGATATATAAACTTAGGAATAATAATGATAACTATTAGAACTTTATTTAGAAAAGTTCATGATATACCTATAATAGCAGTATTATTAGATAAAAGATTTGAAAATCCAATAAAAACACCTATTGGAGGTATTCAATCTAATTTACATACTGGTGTAATAGGATTTAAAGTTAAACCAAATACTTTATATCTATTACAGATCCTCTAATAGAAGAGTGTTTATGTCTAAGAGTTCAGACAAAAAATTCTAAAATAAATGATTTATTAGAAGATCTAGTAACGCCTCAAAATTTATATTTTTGGTTCTGTTAAAATTTGACACAAGTGCATCTGTTTTAGTGGTTAAGTGTTCTGGGTGTGTGTGGAAAGTCCTAAGTTCAAGCCATTACTTAGGCAAATTTTGGCTTTTTCCTAAATTAAGCTTTAACTTCTAGTCAACGGGCTTATATTAAGTTATTTGTAATTTTCAATCAAAATGGGCCTGTTGGTCTGGTGGTTAAGTGGAGTGATAATATGATGGAGGTCCTGTGTTCGATTATCTGTGATGGCAAGAGGTAGTATTTTTGCTTCAATTTCGGCTAGAGTTGTATTGAAAGAGGATTCTGAGTAGTGGGTTGTTAATGGGATAGTGGTGAGAGATTTGAGGAGATAATAGGGGAAATTATCAGAATTTTTGTCTATTCTAATTTTTATTTTCAAATTTTCGGCTCTCTTTCTCCTTTTCCTAAAATTCTGACTGCAACTCCCCTCTACTGCCGAAATTTTTTATTTCTTTTTCATACCTCTTTCGGCTTTCTTGATTCGTTACTCTTTATGCAAATCCTGGCCGTGTCCGTTTGCTAAGTTTTGTTTTGCTTAATTTTAACACTTTTCGACAAAGTGCTAATGAGGGATTGCAGTTGATGTTTTCAGTTAAGTGAAGATTTAGAGGCTTGTAATCACTGTTTGGAGATTTAGGTTTGTGAAATCCTGGTTACTCGATCGAAGGTAAAGTTCTGAAGGTTTAGGTTGAGCATCTTATTATAATTTTGTTTAAGTTTCGTTAGTAACACTGAGTTTTGGTGATGGAATATCGATTATAGGTTCTAGAGTGCTCGGAGATTGTTTTAGCTTCAAATAGAACCAAGTGTGTACTCGGATCGCAAGAAAACACGTTTTTGGCAAAAGCTGAAAACCTTTTTGTCGACGCCACACGACCATGTGGTAGGCCATATGCTATAACACGAGTGTGTGATCGACGAGGCCAGGCCATGTACACAAGACACGATCGTGTGATGGTCAGGCAGGCTGTGTGCGACACACGGGTAAACCACACAGGCGTGTGGGATTTTAGGATCATATGGCCAAGACAAAGTTAGGTCGTGTGAGCCACACAGATGTGTGGGCCCACACGGGCAAGCCACATGGGCGTGTGAGCCCATTGATTTGAAATGATTGCTAGGGTTGCACGGGTTGACCAAGTCAACTGTGAACCTACTGTAGGGTCAGTAAGCGTTACCTAGACCCCTAAATATATGATTTGAGTGTATATGATGTATGATTAACTATTCATGACTACTGATATGTGTATGTATATGTATGAATGATGGTTGCATAAAAGCATGACATATTGTATGTTTGCATTGTATTGGGTGGGGATAATGATATTTAGAGGAAGTGTACTAAAAGGCTCTCAAGGCTAATTTACTGGTAGCTCAGCTGCAAACTACTGTCTAGTGTTGTATTAGATACTACTTGGTGTGTAGGGATGGGTGGGTTGATTATATCCCCACATGGAGTGTAGGGTTGGACGGAGATGGTGTGTAAAGCCTGGTTGGGTAGGATTTGTGACTGTATATCTGTTACTGCTACTGATACTGTGTTGGGCTAAGGCCCTACTACATGACTGTTTTTGTACTGAGATGAGCTAAGGCCAAACTGAAATCGATACTGTTACCATAAAGGGCTTAGGCCCAAACTATGATTATCTATTTACTGTATGTTTGTAATGTATGGGGTTTGCACACTGAGTTTAGGTAAACTCACCCTTTCTATTTAATCTGTACAGGTAATCCCCAAACATAGGCGAATCGATGCGACAGAGGACTCAATGGTGGTCACACAACTTCTTTTACACTGTTTATTACCTATTTATGATTTTAATTTTGTTTGGGAGCATTTTGCTGTAAATATGGCCTTTATGGATATTTACTAATTTGGGTTTTATTCTGTTTTATGATTTATTTCTGCTAGTAGTAGGAAAACTCGAGTTTTTAAAGGAACCAAATATTTTATCAAAAACACCACGAATTCGTGAACTGCTTTAAAAGCTTCTGCATAGAATAAATGTTTTGAAAACTTTCGACTGAGTAATTAATACAACTTTAAAACTAATAATTGATGATGAAAAGTTTCTAAGTGGAAATTGTTTTAAGCAAAGTTACGGTTTTCCAACACAAGCTATGGTATTCAAACACACTACCATGCGACATCCCCAGACTTGGTCATAACGTCCAGACCAAGTTTGGGGTGTTACATTTAGTGGTATCAAAGTCAGGTTGCAAAACTCGGCTGTGAATTTGGATTTTTAAAGAACTGATTTTTGATGATTGAAATTGAAAGTATTCTTATTAAACGTGTGGTACATCAAGTCTTCGACGCTGATCCTGTAAGTCCTCTGAACTATTATTTGTTTATAAATTGAAATGCTATAGATAATATATACAGAGACTACTATAGATAGACTGTACTGAAAACACTTAAGTTAGTGTATACTGATACTATAGTAAAACGTATAGACACTAATAGACACTGTGATGTACGAAACAAATTATACACTTCTGATATAGTTTTCATAAAATATCTGTTAATAAATACTGGAACTATAAACTGATGCATAAAACTATTAATACAGATAATACACGAACAGATAATGAGCACGAGAGGTACTCGCGGACGGGGTACAAGAGGCCGTGGTAGAGGTCGTAGAGGGGCTCGAGCAGGGTCCTCATCTTCTAGAAACCTACCTAATCTGGATACTAGCGAGACACCAGCTGGGCCATGTTGAGGATTTTAGAGAGGCTTGCTGGGCCCAATACTGGAGTTAGAGGCCGGGGGTCGATTACGGAACGACTTTGGTCTAACGGAGTTGAGCTTTTCACGGGTATTACTGGAGTTAGCCCTAATGTGGCTGAGTATTGGATAGATGCCACAGAGAGGATTATGGACGATCTGGACTGCATACCCGAGCAGAAATTAAAGGGTACTGTGTCGCTGCTACGTAATGAGGCATATTAGTGGTGGCTCACTATTAAGGAGGGCACCCAGCTTGAACAACTAACCTAAGAGTTCTTTAAGACCGCATTCCAAGGGAAATATGTGGGGGCTAGTTATGTGGATGCCCGTAGGAGAGAGTTCTTAAATCTGACTCAGAGAGATAGATCGGTGGCCAAGTATGAGGCTGAATTTTTTAGACGGAGCCGCTATGCGCGAGGTATGGTGGCGACTGAGTACGAGCGATGTGTTCACTTCGAGGATGGCCTCAGGGATAATCTTAGGGTTCTGATAGCTCCACAGAGGGAGCAAGACTTTGTTGCACTGGTTGATAAAGCGAAGATCACCGAAGAAGCACGCTGAGCACTAGAACCGAGAGAAAGGTAGGGGCAAGAGGGATTCGGAGCCCTCGAGTTCCGTTTAGAGGCCTAAGAAAAAGGCCAGAATTGATGGGCCGATCAGAGTTGGGGCTCCTATTACTTCTACTGGACAACCGCCGTGTACTGACAGTGATAGACGCCATCAGGGCCAGTGTTGGAAAAGAATTGGGGCTTGTTTAAGGTGTGGTTCAGTAGAACACCTTATTAGAGAGTGTCTGCGAAGGTCTGATCAGATGCAAGCTCTGGGTACGGGTACTGCACCACCACCGAGAATAGTTCAGTAGCCAATGAGAGGTCGTGGTCAGGCAAATGTGGTAATGGGATGGGTCGTGGTCAGAGAGCACCGGGCAGAGGTGCAGGTCATACTGAGCCAAGGCAGCCGACTCTAGTTTATACTGCACGTCACCAAGAGGATAGAGATGCTCCAGACATTATCACGGGTACGTTCTTTATTTATAATGTACCTTATACTGCACTGATAGATATATGATCCACTTATTCATATATAGCATGTACTGTGTCTAAGAACTTGGGTATCTTGGTGGAGTGCGAACTTGGGTATCTTGGTGGAGAGCACTGTGAGTGAGGTGACTATTCTGAGTCCACTAGGACAATTAGTAAGGGTGAATAAGTTGTTTAGAGATTAGAGGCTTAAGGGGCTATCTTTCTGGCTGATCTGATGGAACTGCCTTTTGGAGAGTTTGATTTGATACTGGGAATGGACTGGTTAGTCAAGCACCGAGTGAGCTTAGATTATGCCACGAAAAGAGTTGTACTAAGAACTGAAAAGGATAGTGAGGTAGTCATAATTGGGGAATGCCGGAACTATTTATCGAATGTGATCTTTGTGTTGAGGGCGAAAAAGTTAGTTTGCAATGGATGTGAGGCGTATCTGGCCCACATCAGTGTTTCTGATTCTTGGGATTCTTCAGTTAAGGATATCAGGACGGTTAGGGATTTTCTGGACATTTTTCCTGATGAGCTACCTGGGTTACCTCAGAATCTTGAAGTAGAGTTTGGGATTGAGGTCTTTCCTGGTACAGCTCTGGTGTTCATAGCTCCCTATAGAATGGCACTGAAGGAGCTTGTGGAGCTTAAGGCTCAAATTCAAGAGTTACTGGATCATGGATTCATCTGTCCTAGTATGTCTCTGTGGGGAGCACTAGTTCTGTTTGTGAAAAAGAAGGATAGATCTATCCGTATGTACATCTGAGCAAATTGACCATAAAGAATAAGTAACCCCTTCCGAGATAGATGATCTATTCGACCAGTTTCGAGGAGCTTCAGTTTTTTCTAATATTGATCTACGATCAGGGTATCACCAGTTGAGAGCTAAGGAAGTTGATGTGCATAAGACGACGTTTAGGACTCATTATAGTCACTAGAATTCTTAGTAATGCCATTTGGACTGACTAATGCACCGGCAGCTTTTATGGATCTGATGAACCGAGTGTTCCAGTCCTATCTGGATAGGTTCGTGGTGGTATTTATTAACGACGTACTGGTGTAATCAAGGACTGAGAGTGACCATGATAAAGACCTCAGAGTAGTTCTGCAGATCTTGCGAGAGAAACAACTGTACATCAAGTTCAGAAAATGTGAGTTTTGGTTACGGGAAGTAACGTTTTTAGGCCATATGGTTTCTGCTGAGGGGATTAAAGTCGATCCTCGAAATATTGAGGCTGTCTTAGATTGGAAGCAGCCTATGACTGTATTAGAGATCCGTATTTTTTTGGCACTAGCAGGGTACTATCGACGTTTCGTAGAAAGATTTTCACTGATTGCGACCCCTTTGACTAAGCTATTACGCAAGAGTGTGCCGTTTAACTAGACTGATGCACAGTAAGAGAGCTTTGAGAAGTTCAAAACTGTATTGACTGATGCCCCTATTTGGATTTAGTTAGAGTCTGGAAAAGAGTTTACTGTGTACAGCAATGCATCACATATCAGTTTGGGATGTGTGTTGATGCAAGAGGGTAAGGTAGTAGCATATGCATCTCGTCAGCTTAAGCCTCATGAGGTAAATTATCCGATGCATGACTTTGAATTGGTCACAGTGGTGTTTGTACTAAAAATTTGAAGGCATTATCTGTATGGTGAGAAGTGTATCATTTACACCGATCACAAGAGCCTCAAGTACCTCCTCAATCAGAAGGAATTCAATCTTAGGCAGCGTAGATGGATTGAACTACTTAAGGACTATGACTGTACGATTGAATACTATTCTGGTAAGGCCAATGTGGTGGCTGACGCACTGAGCCATAGGGTTATGACTGATCTTAGGGCGATGTTTTCTTGCCTTAGTTTATTTGATGACGGCAGTCTATTAGCTGAACTTCAGGTTAAACCGACGTGGATAAAACAAATTAAGGGTAGACAGATGGATGATGAGTCTTTGGATCTTCGCTTTTGGCAGGTTAAAAGAGGGGATACTTGGGATTTTGGACTAAAAAGCGAAGGGAACTCTATTTTCGAGGAAGAATCTGTGTACCGAAAGATACTGAATTGAGGCAGTCTATACTGCAAGAGGTGTATAGTAGCCTTTATGCTATGCATCCTCGCAGAAATAAGATGTACCGAGATCTTCGTGAGTTATACTGGTGGCTAGGGCCTAAACGAGAGGTTACTAACTTCGTCGGTAAATGTCTGACTTGCCAGCAGGTTAAGACTGAGCATCAGTTACCTTCAAGGTTGTTGCAGCCAGTTAAGATTCCACTTTGGAAGTAGGGGCGAGTGACTATGGACTTCGTTAGTGGGTACCCCTCACACCCACTAAGAAGGATTCAGTGTAGGTCATCGCAGATCGATTGACCAAATCCACACACTTCATACCGGTTCGTACGGGCTACTCATTGTAGAAGCTGGCTAAACTGTATATGTCTAAAATAGTAAGACTGTATGGGGTATCGATTTCGATCATATCTGATAGGGACCCTTGCTTCACGTCTCAATTCTAGAAAAAGCTACATGAAGCTTTGGGTACAAGGTTGGACTTTAGTACTGTGTTCCATCCTCAGACTGATGGTCAATCTGAGAGGGTGATTCAAATACTGGAAGACATATTGAGGAGTTACATGGTTGATTTCTAAAGCATTTGGGAGAACTATCTGTCACTAGCCGAGTTCGCTTATAATAACAACTTCCAGTCGAGTATACGGATAGCACCATATTAGGCTCTGTATGGTCGTAAGTGTCTTACTCCTTTGTGTTGGACTGAACTGGGTGTGCGTCAAGCGTTGGGTCCTAAGTTGATTTTTGAGACTGAGAAAAAGGTTCAGCTAATTAGGGACCGTCTGAAGGCAGCTTCTAACAGGTAGAAGTCTTATGCTAATCTGAAGAAACGAGAGAATGAGTATTTTGTGGGAGATTTCGTGTTTCTGAAGTTCTCGCCTTAGAAGAAGGTTCTGAGGTTTGGTCGCAAGGGCAAGCTGAGCCCTAGGTTTATTAGGCCTTGCTGCATTTTGAAGCGAGTGGGGCCAGTTGCATATCAGTTGGAGTTACCTCCAGAGTTGGATCGCATTCATGATGTTTTTCATGTCTTGATGTTGAGGCGCTACTGCTCTAATCCCATGCAAATTGTTTCAGTGGATGATATTGAAGTTAGACCAGACCTGACTTTCGAGGAGAAGCCGATTAAGATTTTGGATCGAGACGTAAAGATTCTGAGAATAAAATCCATTCCACTGGTTAAAGTTCTATGGCGTAATCATAGCACTGAGGAGGTCACGTGGAAACCTGAGGATGTGATGCGTCAACAGTATCCTCACCTATTCTAATCAAGTAAATTTCGGGGACGAAATTTTCTTTTAGAGGGTAGAGTTGTAACGCCTCAAAATTTATATTTTTGGTTCTGTTAACATTTGACACAAGTGTGTATCTGCTTCAGTGGTTAAGTGTTTTGGGTGTGTGTGGAAGGTCCTAAGTTCAAGCCATGACTTGGGAAAATTTTAGATTTTTTCCTGAATTAAGCCTTAACTTCTAATCAGTAGGCTTATATTAAGTTATTTGTGATTTTCCATCAGAATAGGTCTGTTGGTCTGGTGGTTAAGTGGAGTGATAATATGATTGAAGTCCTGTGTTTGATTATCTGTGATGGCAAGGGGTAGTATTTTTACTTCAATTTCAGCTAGAGTTGTATTGAAAGGGGATTCTGAGTAGTGGGTTGTTAATGGGATAGTGGTGAGAGATTTGAGGAGAAAATAGGGGAAGTTATCAGAATTTTTGTCTATTCTGATTTTTATTTTCAAATTTTTGGCTCTATCTCTCCTTTCCCTAAAATTTTGACGGTAACTTCCCTCTGCTGTCGAAATTTTCTATTTCTTTTTCATACCTCTTTCGGCTTTCTTGATTCGTTACTCTTTGTGCAACTCCTGGCTGTATCCGTTTGGTAAGTTTCGTTTTGCTTAATTTTAACACTTTTCGGCAAAGTGCTGATGAGGGATTGGAGTTGATGTTTTTGGCTAGGTGAAGATTTGGAGGCTCGTAATCATTGTTTGGAGATTTAGGTTCGTGGAATCCTGGTTGCTCGATCGAAGGTAAGGTTCTGAAGGTTTAGGTTGAGCATCTTATTATAATTTCGTTTAAGTTTCGTTACTAACACTGAGTTTGGGCGATATAATATCGATTATAGGTTCTGGAGTGTTCGGGGATTGTTTTAGCTTCAAATGGAACCAGGTGTGCACCCGGATCGCAAGAAAATGCGTTTTTGGCAAAAGCTGACGACCTTTCTGTCGACATCACACGGCCGTGTGGTATGCCGTGTGCTATAACACGAACGTGTGATCGACGAGGTCAGGCTGTGTGGAGAAGACAAGGCCGTGTGATGGCCAGGCAAGCCGTGTACGACACACGAGCTGGACTGAGTTGAGCCGTGTGGGCCACACAAGCGTGTAGGATTTTGAGATCACACGACCAAGGAAAAGTTGGGCCGTGTGGGCCACACAGACATGTGGGCCCACACGGGCAAGCCACATGGGTGTGTGAGCCCATTTATTTGAAATGATTGGTAAGGTTGCACGGGTAGCCCAAGTCGACTGTGAACCTACTGTAGGGTCGGTAAGCATTACCTAGACCCTTAAATATATGATTTGAGTGTATATGATGCATGATTAACTATGCATGATTACTGATATATGTATGTATATGTATGACCGATGGTTGCATAAAAGCATGACATATTGTATGTTTGCATTGCATTGGGCGGAAATGATGATATTTGGAGGAAGTGTCTCAAGCCTAATTTACTGTTAACTCAGCTGCAAACTACTATTTAGTGTTGCATTCGATACTACTTGGAGTGTAGGGATGGATGGGTTGATTATATCCCCACATGGAGTGTAGGGTTGGACAGAGATAGTGTGTAGAGGCTGGTTGGGTAGGATTTGTAACTGTATATCTATTACTGCTATTGATACTATGTTGGGCTAAGGCCCTACTGTATGACTGTTTTTGTACTAAGATGGGCTAAGGCCAAACTGAAACCGATATTGTTACCATAAAAGGTGCAGGCCCAGACTGTGATTATTTATTTACTGTATGCTTGTAATGTATAGGGTTTGTACACTGAGTTTACGTAAACTCACCCTTTCTGTTTAATCTGTACAGGTAATCCCCAAACATAGGCGGATCGGTGTGGCAGAGGACTCAGTGGTAGCCACACGAATTTTTTTCTCTGTTTATTACCTATTTATGATTTTACTTTTATTTGGGAGTATTTTGCTGTAAATATGGCCTCTATGGATTTTTACTAATTTGGGCTTTATTCTGTTGTATGATTTATTTCTGCTAGTAGTAGGAAAAATCAAGTTTTCAAAAGAACCAAATGTTTTATCATAACCACCACAAATTCGCGAGTTGCTTTAAAAGCTTCCTCATAGAATAAACGTTTTGAAAACTTTCGACTGAGTAATTAATACGACTTTAAAACTAATAAGTGATAATGAAAAGTTTCTAAGCGAAAATTATTTTAAGCAAAGTTACGGTTTTCCAACACAAGCTACGGTATTCAAACACACTACCATGCCACATTGCCAGATTTAGCCATAACGTCCAGGTCGGGTTTGAAGTGTTATAATCTAGCAATAAGTTGGCCTTCTATTAATGAATACACTAATACGACAGAAGTAGAAATTAAAGAAATTAATAATAAAATCATTGAGCTTTTTGAACCTAATAAATTTACTAAAGAAATACAACGAAAATTATTACATTTAAGGGATCTATCAATACTAAGAGATTGGATGATAGATAGAATAAGTAGTGCTAGTACTTCAAAACCTGTAAGTACTATAGAATATATGTCGTGAGGAGATAGATTATATTTTAAAAATAATGTTATAACAAATATAAATGATAATTTAGTTTTACCCTCAAATACTCAAACAGAAGAAGAAGAGGATAATATAAGTACAAGCTCTACACCGATAGGAATGAAAACAGTTCATACACCTATATTTCCAACTGACTCAAGTAGAAATTCTAGAAACACTAGAATGGAAGAAATACAAACTTCAACAATTATTCAACAAATGAAAATTGGAAATAGTGATGTTATTACATTTTCAACTTTTCAATCAAGAAAATATTATACATATATTGAAATTACATTTCAATTCAGAGAATATAAAACATATTCTTAACATGCTTTATTAGATACAGGAGCTACAACAAGTAGTTGCAGAGAAAATGCTATTTCTGTAGAAAAATGAGAACCTATGAAACATCCAATAAGAGCTATATGAATAGATGGTAATGAAACCATAATTCAATTTAAGACTAGAAATGTACCGATTTACATAAATAATGTAAGATTTGTAATACCTAAGATATTGTGTTTTCCTACAATGCATAGAGACATATTATTAGGAAATAACTTTATATATCAACATCTATCATTTTCTATAGATAAAAATTTAATTATATTATCAGTAGAAAAAACTTCTGTAGAAATATCAACATCTATCATGATCAAGTATCCGGGGATGACGCACTGTCCTAGGCCATGTTGAAAATCATAAATTTGTGTGATAAAAATTTTACACCACCAAGAAAATAACAGATTCTTCGGTTAGCATGATTTGGTTTTAGTTGTTTAATCTGTTCTTTTCTTGATGGTGTAAAATTTTTATCACACAAATTTATGATTTTCAACATGGCCTAGGACAGTGCGTCATCCCCGGCTACTTGATCATGAGAACCAGTCTCAGTCACAGGTGAAGCCGGTCTCTCACTAGTATCCAGATCAGGCAGGTTTCCAGAAGATGAGGACCCTGCTCGAGCCCCTCTACGGCCTCTACCACGGCCTCTTGTACCCCGTCCGCGAGTACTTCTCGTGCTCATTGTTTATTTGCGTTTTATCTATATTAACAATTTTCTGCATCAGTTTACAGTTCCAGTGTTTATTAACAGATATTTTATGAAAACTGTATCAGAAGTGTATAATTTATTTCGTACATCACAATGTCTATCAGTGTTTATAGGTTTTACTACAATCAGTATACATTAACTTGAGTGTTTCTAATACAGTTTATCTATAGTAGTCTTGGTATATACTATCTATAGCATTTCAGCTTATAAAAAAATAACAGTTCAGAGGACTTACAGGAGTGGCGCCGGAGACTTGATGTACCACACGTTCAATAAAAGTACTTTCAATTTCAACCATCAAAAATCAGTTCTTTAAAAATCCAAATCTACAGCCAAGCTTTGCAACCTGGCTCTGATACCACTAAATGTAACACCCCAAACCCGACCTAGACGTTATGGCCGAGTCTGGCGATGTCACATGGTAGTGTGTTTGAATACCATAGCTTGTGTTGGAGAATCGTAACTTTGCTTAAAACAATTTCCACTTAGAAACTTTTCATTATCACTTATTAGTTTTAAAGTCGTGTTAATTACTCAGTCGAAAGTTTTCAAAATGTTTATTCTATGTAGAAGCTTTTAAAACATTTCGCGAATTTGTGGTGTTTTTGATAAAACATTTGGTTCCTTTGAAAACTCGAGTTTTCCTACTACTAGTAGAAATAAATCATAAAACAGAATAAAACCCAAATTAGTAAAAATTCATAGAGGCCATATTTACAGCAAAATGTTTCCACTCAAAAGTAAAATCATAAATAGGTAATAAACAGTGTAAAAGAAGTCGTGTGGCCACCACTGAGTCCTCCGCCGCACTGATCCATCTATGTTTGGAGATTACCTGTACAGATTAAACAGAAAGGGTGAGTTTACGTAAACTCAGTGTGCAAACCCCATATATTACATACATACAGTAAATAGATAATCACAGTCTAGGCTTAAGCCCTTTTTATGGTAATAGTATCAGTTTCAGTTTGGCCTTAGCCCATCTCAGTACAAAAACAGTTATACAGTAGGGCCTTAACCCAACACAGTATCAGTAGCAATAACAGATATACAGTTACAAATCTTACCCAACCAGCCTCTACACACCATCTCCGTCCAACCCTACACCTCATGTGTGGATATAATCAACCCACCCATCCCTACTCTCCAAGTAGTATTGAATGCGGCACTAGATAGTAGTTTGCAGCTGAGCTACTAGTAAATTAAGCTTGAGAGCCTTTCAGTACACTTCCTCCAAATATTATCATCCCCACTCAATGCAATACAAACATACAATATGTCATGCTTTTATGCAACCATCGGTCATACATATACATACACATATCAGTAATCATGAATAATTAATCATGCATCATATACACTTAAATCATATATTTAGAGGTCTAGGTAATGCTTACTGACCCTATAGTAGGTTCACAGTCAAGTTGGTCGACCCGTGCAATCCTAGCAATCATTTCAAATAAATAGGCTTACACGTCCATGTGGCTTGCCCGTGTGGGCCCACACGGCCCAACTTTACCTTGGCCGTGTGGATCACAGGGCCTGGCCCAAAATTCCACACGCTCGTGTGGTTTACCCGTGTGGGCCCACATGCCCGTGTGGCCCACACGCCCAACTCAGTCCAGCCCGTGTGTCATACACCGTCTTCCTGGCCATCACACTACCATGTTTTGTGCACACGGCTTGGCCTCGTCAATCACACGCCCGTGTTATAGCACACGGCCTACCACATGGCCTACCACACGACCGTGTGGCGTCGACAGAAAGGTTTTTAGCTTTTTCTGAAAATACGTTTTCTTGCGATTCGGGTACACACCTGGTTCTGTTTGAAGCTATAACAATCCCCGAGCACTCCAAAACCTATAATCGATATTCCATCGCCCAAACCCAGTGTTACTAACGAAACTTAAACAGAATTATAATAAGATGCTCAACCTAAACCTTCAGAACCTTACCTTCGATCGAACAACTAGGATTCCACGAACCTAAGTCTCCAAACAGTGATTACGAGCCTCCAAATCTTCACCTAGCCGAAAACATCAACTCCAATCCCTCATCAGCACTTTGCCGAAAAGTGCTAAAATTAAGAAAAACAGAACTAACAAAACGAACTCGGCCAGGATTTGCACAAAGAGTAACAAATCAAGAAAGCCAAAAGAGGTATGAAAAAGAAATAGAAAATTTAGGTAGCAGAGGGGAGTTGCTGTCAGAATTTTAGGAAAAGAAGAGAGAGAGAGCAGACAATTTGAAAATAAAATTAGAATAGACAAAAATTCTGATAACTTCCCCTATTATCTCCTTAAATCTCTCACCACTATCCCATTAACAACCCATTACTCAGAATCCCCTTTCAATACAGCTCTAGCAGAAATTGAAGCAAAAATACTACCGCTTGCCTTCACAGAGAATCAAACACAAGACCTCTATCATATTATCACTCCACTTAACCACCAAACCAACAGGCCCATTCTAATGGAATATTACAAATAACTTAATATAAGCCTGTTGACTAGAAGTTAAGGCTTAATTCAGAAAAAAGCCAAAATTTGCCTAAGTCATGGCTTGAACTTAGGAACTTCCATACACACTCAGAACACTTAACCACTGAAACAGATGCACTTGTGTCAAATTTTAACAGAACCAAAAATATAAATTTTGGGGCGTTACTTAGATCTTCTGATAAATCATTTATTTCAAAATTTTTTGTCTGAATTCCTAGACATAAACACTCTTCTATTAGAGGATCTGTAATAGATATAAAGTAATTTGGTTTAACTTTAAATCCTATTACACCAGTATGTAAATTAGATTGAATACCTCCAATAGGTGTTTTTATTAGATTTTCAAATCTTTTATCTAATAATACTGCTATTATAGGTATATCATGAACTTTTCTAAATAAAGTTCTAATAGTTATCATTATTATTCCTAAGTTTATTTATCTAACTTGAGGATATTTCTTTTTAATCCTTTTAATTTTATCTTTAGTAAATAATGGGATTTTTGTTAATCTTTCTCTAGTATCTTTAGCGACTGTATTAGGAAATTTTATATATTTCTTCTTTAGAAATACGATTTTTATTTATTTTTTCTATCATTTCATCAGAAAAGTTTTTTCTTCTCTGATTAAATTTCCTAATTTTATATCTTGTTGTTCAGATTTAGAAATTTCTTCTAATTGATTATTAGAACTACTTCCTACATTAAACATAAATATATATTCTTTATTATCTGAATCAGAATCCATTTCTAATATTAATTCATATAATATTTTTTCAGGATTCATTTCCTCTTCTAAGCATATGATCTAAGTCTTGTTCTTCAAGAGTTTTAATAATCTTCTTTGCATTTTTTCCTTTGTTAGGACAAGGTGGTGTTATGTGACCTTCTTCATATATATAAAACATTTACATATTTGTATTTTAGATTTTTTAGAAGTTTTTCTTCTAAGAATTTTTTCCTTTTTATTATAACCATTATATTTTTTACTTCCTAGTTTCCATGTAATTAACTTATATATTCTATTTTTCTTTCTATGTTTTTTTAAAAGTATTAGAATGTATTGGTTTACATCCAAATTCCCATTCATTTTCTAAAATTTTAGTACAATGTTTAGCACTTAATTTATTTTTAACTTGTTTAGAGGCTTTAGTTTGTAAACAATGTAAAGTTATTCTTTGAGTCTATATTTTTTGATGCTACTCCAACCTTTTTACTGTGTTTTTCTAGATAATTTACATATTTTTGTATACAAATTTCATCCCATGGTGGCGGTAATTTATGAAAATATTAGTTTTTCCAAAATTCTTTATTTTCATTTTCTAATTTTTGATATTCATGAAATTTTGTTTTGAAAATTCTTCTAAATATTTAATATCACATAATTTAATTTTTGACAGTATGTAACTAGATACACTATCCTGATCTTTTTATTTATTTATTTATCAAAATAACCATAAAATTCTATTTTTAAAATAAAAGTTAATGCTTTTAAAAGATATTTGGGAGTTCCTATTTGGTTTATTAACTGCCCTTTTTGTTCTTTTCATTTGTCTGATTCTTTCCATCTTCTTAAAAATTGTAGAACATCACCTTGAAATGTTCCAACAAAATAATTTAAGAAATTTTCTTTTGTCCAAGTATTGTTATTGTTTACAACAATAGCCATCGACTGTGCCCAATCATCTGTAGTTTTTTCATAATCCGATATTGGAATATTAGTCAAGTCTAAATATATTCCACCTTGTGCCTCATTTCTTTTATTTAAATCATTTATCCTATGTGGTATAGGTTGACTAGATGACTCTCCTGGATATTCAGATTTAATTTCATTAGTAGCTATATTTTCGGTTTGATGACCAAAAATTCTAGTTGTGCTTTCAACTTTTTCAAAATTTTTATTAAAAGTTCTCAGATAATCATCATAGTGAAGATCTGATTCTATTTTTCTTTTTCCATAAAGATTTGTTTCTTCAGTATCCATTGATTTTGGAATTTCTATATTTTCTTCCTCATCTGTTGAAGTGTTTTCTTCATCAGATTTATAACTAGTAACCTTTAAGTCTTCTAGATTATCAGAATTACTAGAACTACTATTGTCTGTGGTGTCATAATTTAACATATAATGATAATTAAATAAAGTAAACAAATATTTATATTTTTCATAAAGTTATTTTATTAATTTTAAATATTCTATTCTTTCATTTTTATCTGTACTTTTAGTAAATTTAAATTTCCAATGTTCTGTAAGTTCTTTATAAGATTGAAAATCATATTTTTGTTGACGAGTATATTTTCTTTTCTATTTTTCAGGATTCTTACCTATTTTATTAGTAGAAGATGATTCTTCTGAAGAAGTGTCTTCTTCCTCATATAAAGTTAATATTATATTACTATTTCCATAATATAAAGGGCCTAAATCTATTTCTAGTTCTATATTTTTGTTAATAAGAACTTATTCTAATTTATTATTAACATTAGAAAAAATTTCTTTAGATTTGTTGTTCAAATCTAATTCTGTAATTTCTCTTATATTATTTACTTGCTCTTCTATTTTACTTACTTTATTATAAAATTTATTAAAATATATAGAGGCTATATCTATTAAACTATTAAAACCTTTACTAAGGGCCGAAATATTATTTTCATTCTTAGAGTCTATATGCATAGTATGATTGCAAATTTTATCTTTATATAAACAATCTGTTTCTTCCATGATATTTATCTCTGGTACTTAAAACCATTTGTTATCTATTATGTCTTAACACTCAAAGGCCTAAAGTCTCTCACTCAGACATAAACAGGCTACTGTAAGACAGAATAACAAATATATGGGTTTTAAGATAAATAACCATGAAATAAACTGAATTGTAAATTAAAGATAAGAACTTACAATGAATACCACAATATTATTTCTCCAAATATCGTTACACCGGGGGCCTCTGATACCAATTTCAAATACTAAATCTAGAAAAAGTGGAATAAAGAAGCTAATATTTAATTAAAGTAAAGGATAGGGTTTTTACAAAGAAAGAAAGCTGCAAGAAAAATAGAAGATTTCTTAAACTATTTTTTGATGCCTTCTTTAGGCTTCTTACATTGCTATTTATAACAAAATTCTTAAACTCTATTTAATTTTTCTTCAATCCCGCACAGTGTTTCTAATAAGGATAAATTTATTGTTTCTTCCACGTAGCCCAATACCGCATTAATGATTGCTTCCACCTGTCTTTGTCACATCATTGATGGATACAATCAATTCTTTTTTGTCTTCATCTGGATGCCTTATTATTTAAGTCATCCCTAAACTTAAATATGGATCTTCCACGTAACCTTCTTGCTTTTATCCTTCTTGGATGTTATCAAGATTCATTAACTCTATTTCATCTAGATGTAATGAATTTAGTAACAGTGACAGTCTTGGTAAGTTCCAAAGCTCCCACGTGTTTTTGATTTTATCTATTATTTGTGATGGAAAATCATCGATCTCTATGTCAGCTATCTTTTTTAATAGTTGCATGGATTAAAACCCAATTAAATAGAAACACGTGTTCTATATAAATCTCCATGTAATCTTTATATAAATCTCTTTATTAAGGAAGCCATTAAGGAAGGAAGACTTTACATCGAGTTGATGTATTTTCCATTGCTTTTGTACAGCCAAAGCAACCAACAGCCTGATTGTGTCAAGTCTGGCCGCTGGTGCAAATGTCTCAAAGTATTCAATGCCATACTTTTGACTGAATCCCTTCACTACCAGCCTTGCCTTCAGCTTGTTCAAAGTTCCATCTACATTATGCTTGGCTCGAAACACCCATTTCACTCCTATGACCTTCCTGTTGGCTGGTCTTGCAACTAGTTCCCATGTTTGATTTTTTTCAATCATGTTCATTTCATTGATCATGGCCTGTTTCCATCCTTATTGAGCTTCAGCCTCTTGAAAACAACTTGGTTCAACAGCAGCCACATCAGCCCTCTCATATATTTTAGTCAATGGTCTGGTTCCCCTGACTGGTACACCATCAATGTCCATTTCAGGTTCATCTTGATCACCTTCAATCTGATCTGTTATCAAGTCTTCAGCAGCAAATTATGGCTCATTCTTATCCCAATTCCAGCTTGACTTCTCATCAAATACAACATCTCTGCTCACAAAGACCCTATTAGATGAAGGATCCAAGATCCTATAGCCTTTCTTGATATTATTGTAGCCCACCATGATACCAGTTTGAGCCTTCTTGGCTAACTTGTCCCTCTTGACAGCAGGAACATGTGCATAACAGATGCAGCCAAAAACCTTTATGTGAGCAAGTGATGGCTTAAACCTAAACCAAGCCTCGAATAGAGTTTTTTGAACTAATGCTTTGGTTGGTCGCCTACTTTGAAGGTATACAGTAGTGTTAATTGCCTCAACCCAAAATGTTTTAGGCAAATTCCTTTCAAACATTAGGCACCTAGCCATGTCCATCAGAGTTTGATTCTTCCTCTCTCTAACACCATTTTCTTGAGGTGTGTAAGTGTTAGTAAGCTGGTGCTTAATGCTTGCTTCATCACAGAAGATTGAAACCTTGCTAAAGTATATTCTGTACCATTATCAGACCTTAGTGTCTTGAGTTTACAACCTGATTCTGTTTCTGCTGCAGCCTTGAACTTCCAAAAAACTGATATTGTTTCTGACTTGTGCTTCAGGAAGTAAACCCAGAAAAACCTCAAGAAATTATCAATGAAAAGAATGAAATACCTGTTACCATTCAAGGACTGTGTCTTCATGGGGCCACACACATCAGTGTGGACTAACTGCAGCTTTTTTGAGGCTCTCCAGGCCTTGTTCAAAGGAAATGGTTGTCTAGCTTGCTTTCCTAGATGACACACTTCACATACTTCTTCTTTCTCAACTAAATTAGTGAAGTTTTCAACCAGGTCCCCTTTGGTCAGCTGAACCAGTGACTTATAGTTGGCATGGCCTAGGCTTTTGTGCCATAGCTTAGATTCATCTAAAATAGTTGTGTAGGCACTATCTGAACTCTTGTTCCAATCCACTACAAAACTTCTGTCAGTCATAGTCACTAACATGAGTTTTGATCCACTTGGATCACTGATTATGCATTATTTGCCTTTGAACACTACAGAATAACCCTTTTTAAGCAACTGAGCTATACTGAGCAGATTTCTGTCAATTTCAGGCACAAATAGGACATTAGAGACAAGTTTGGTACCTATAGGAGTGTCTATTAGCACATCTCCTTTGCTTTCTACTTTGATAAAGTGTCCATTTCCAACTTTTACCCTTGTTTTGAAACTTCTATCAATGTTCTTGAAGATAGTTGTAACAGCCCATTTTTAGGTCAAATTGGAATAGCGGTTTCGGAGCCACAAATATAAATTCAAAATATTTATTTTATTATTTTAATAAGGTTTAAAGCATGATAGATTATTTATGTGAAAGTGTAGTAAAGAAATTTTATTGTTTAAATGCTCAATTCGATAAAAAGGACTAAATCGCGTAACGCGTAAAAGTTAAGTACTATTTTGTAAAGGTGTTATATGGCTATAGCTTGAAATGTGGGAGTCCTTGCATGTCAATAGACCATATTAAGGGTTAGTGGAAGTTGTTAGCTTGGTAAATTTGAAATTATTAAAGTTTATTAAGGTTATTTTGGTAAAATGTCAATTTATGTTAATAATAATAAAACAAATAAAAATTTCATTATTCATTCATCTTCCCAGATTGATTTGAGAAAGGAAATCAGCCATTTTAGGGCTTGACATTCGGCTAAGCTTGAGGGAGTAATTAAGGTACGATTTTACTCGATTTTTAATAATTTCTACGTTTTTGAGCTCGTTACAGCTTAATCTAGCTAGCCCGTACCTTCATTTTTGAAACTGTTACAGATTTTGAAAAGTTCCATTGTTGAATACTTGAGTTCTTTGTTATTAAATGATGGATTTTTGGGGTTTGATGACAGTTTTATTAGTTTTGTAAAGTGATTTTTGACAAAAATGCAAAATAGGGACTAAATTGTGAAATTGTAAAAAGTAGTAGTTAAAAGTGTGAAAAAATGAAAGTTTTGGGTTGCTAATAGCATATAAAAAATTCGGCTATCTTGGGTTATAGTCTAATTTTGTAAATTTTCCATTTTGTGTATAAAGGACTAAATTGCAAAGTAGTCAAAAGTCTAGGGTAAATGTGTAATTTGGCCAATAATGAATGTTTTGGGCTAAATTGAATTGAATGAAAGTTTGAATGAGTTAATTTGATATCATATAGATCAAGATAAGAAAATACCGAAATTAGATTGAGGGAAACGAAAGGTAGATAAGCAGTCAACGGTTATCCGAGCAACTCGAGGTAAGTTCGTATAATTAGAATCGAACTATACTATACTTGAAATGGTTGAATTGAATGTTTATAATTGAATTATATTAGGTATGAATACTTTGATGATATACAAAATTTGTTACTGAGCTTGAGTTGAACTATATAAATTCATTGGATACGAGTGATGTGTTACTGTACTTATAGAAATGGTCGAGCTCCTGCATTTATTGCGAACTCACCAATAGCTCGTATGAGCTTCCTGTTCAGCTCGAAAGAGCTTCCCGTTCATCTCAATCGAGCTCATTGTTATCAGTTCATGATGAGCTTACTGGCCATGCCTCGAAAGAGCATGTATGATGATGAATTGACAGATTATTGACATTGTTCACTCGATTATCCTTTAAAATTCTAATAAATTCAACAAGCCTAAATAATGTTATATAAACAAGATATGGTTTATGTATTAGTTGAATGACTAACATGTGATGATTATGTGTAATTAGGTGATGGATTTATATTGAATTGTTGGCCTGTTATTATTGCATTTGATTTCTTTAAATGGTAAGTTTAATTCTGAATTATACGGGCATACTAAGCTTAGAAGCTTATTCTGTTTCTGTTTCTGTTTCTATGTCTAATAGAGGTTCGTTAGCTCACTTGTTCCGGACAAGTCAGAGTTGCACGTCACACTATCCAAATTTTCGTTTGGTATTTTGAACTTATGAACCTTTGTAAATATGGCATGCATAGGCTAGTTTGATAGTATAAGTTATGTTTTGGAACCATGTTTTGAGTAAGAATTGTATATAAGTTAAGCCATAGGATTTGGCTTATTTGGTACTATGTTTTGGTTGTATATATATGTGTTTAATCATGGTATGTTTTTAGTATGATAATGTATTTATGAGATTATGCAAAGGTAGTCTTGATTTAAGAGGTTAAATGGATGAATTGTATATGATGTTATACAGGTGTATGAACATGTGAATGGTAAGTTTGGATATAGCTTTATTTGTGTATTGAATTGGCTCATTTTGCTGCAAATTGAGTTGTTCATATGAGGTAAAATTTGAATGTATTTGTTTGTGTTTTAGGGTGGCAAATTTGCTATTCAAATAGCCTATTTTTGTCCACACAAGCAGAGACACGGGCGTGTGTCTCAGCCGTATGCGACACACAGTCATGTTACACAGCCGTGTGTCCCCTGGGGTACCCTACGAATTAAAGTCAGTATACCCTCCAATTTTCACACGGCCTAGATGCACGGGCGTGTCTAATGGTCGTGTGTAGAATACGGGCTGGCACACGAGTGTGTGGTCGGCCGTGTGGCCAAGTCAGTAGCCTCCTTAATTTTCACACGGCCTGGCACATGGGCATGTCTTGTGGCCGTGTGGATAAGTCGGTATATGTGCCCTGTTTTGCCATGGGTTAGACACACGGCCTGTTCACACAGGCGTGTGACCTTTTAAAAGTTAAAAAATTTCTAAGTTTCTGAAACTTTTATATGAGACTGAGTTGGTCCCGAATGCATGTTTAAGTATTGTATGCTCGATTTTATGTTCATAAAGAATGTGAATGAATGACATTTACTGTAATGAGATGTTATTTCAATTATAATTGTTCTGAACTGAATGACAAGTCTGGTAATGCCCTTTAACTTATTCCGGCGATGGTTATGGGTTAGGGTTATTACAATAGCAGCATCAGAGGTCATGTGGTTTGTGCAACCACTGTCTATCAACCATCCTTTTGTGGCTTTCCTTTTGAAAGCTGAGCAAGAGACTACAAAGACTTGCTCTTCTTGGTCACTACCTTCTTCTACCACTTGAGCTTCAGCTCTAGGCTGTTGAGGTTGGTTTTGATTCAACTTGCCTTTGTTTCTGTAAACCTTCTCAACATGGCCCATCATTTTGCAAATTTTGCACTACACATCAGGCCTGAACCAACAATTTTCTCCCTGATGACTAAGCCTTTTGTAATGTGGGCAATGTGAATATCTTCTTCTTGCTCCATCTCTCCTAGGCTTTTCTGACCAGACATTCTTCCCTTTATAGCTAGAGGAGCTGGAGGTTGGTCTATTCTTAGCTTAGAAGGCACCTTCTTGATGCTCTTCTTTGCTCCTGAGCATAAAGAGCATTGATCAGCTCAGTCAAAGAGATGTTTGACAGATCTCTTGAGTCTTCAAGGGATGAGATCTTGGCTTCATATCTCTCAGGTAAGGTTGCAATGACCTTTTTCACAATTCTTGCTTCACTAAACTGGTCCCCAAGCAACCTAATGTTGTTCACAACAGCCATGATTCTATCTGAATATTGCTTCATTATTTCTTCTTCTTTCATCTTCAAATTTTCATAGTCCCTTCTCAAATTCAATAGTTGTTGCTTCACTATCTCAAGCCTGTTTTGGAGACTCACACACTATGATCCTTGTGAAAATCACATCAGACACACTATTTTGGATGCATGACATGGCCTTGTATTTTTTGGCTCTATCATCTGAGTGCCGCCTGATCTGAGCCACTGTAGGATTGGCTCTCAAGGATGGTGGTTCAACATCGGAGTTGACAACCTCCCACAAGTCAAATGCCTACAGGTAAGTCTTCATTTTTGCTACCCAAATGTGGTAGCCTTCACAATTGAAGACTGGTGGTGTAGCTGGACAGAAACCTGATGAAGACATGATTTTGAGGAATGAAAAATGACAGGTCCACTAAGAAATGTGCTCTAAATACCAATTGTTAGAACTTAGAAATAAGAATGAAGAAATTTGACAGAAACTTGAGCTTGAAGGCTTGATGCTTGCTGAACAAACAAGAAAATTCAGCTAAGAACTTTTGAGCAAAACAAATAGAATCGGGCAAAAATTTGAGAAAAGAAATGCTTGCGTAATAAACAAAAAATGAAGAAAGCTTGAAATTGAGGCATAATGCCAATACATATACCGGTCAATAAGCTTGGTCAAAAGAAACAAATTTCACGTAAACAATTACCTATTACCACTAAGTAGCCTTGAAACTTATAAAACATGACTTGCGCACATAGGTAAGCTGATTTACCAATCTATTAGCACCTAATTACATAAAAAAAATACCAACTAAGTTTATTTTCAACTAAGTAACAAAACCAATAGTTGAAGTAACAAAATGAAACAGTAGCTTGAACTTTAGCTACAACTGCATGGCTTGGCAGCTTCTCTGCTACTTGTCTGCATGCAGGCCAATCTTCAACAAATATCTTGGAATTGGTCTTTGATCATTTAAAATGAGAAAAAAAAATCACTATAAGCTAGAGAAACAAGCAAAATGGACAATTTTTCTAGTCGTTAAAAAAGTTAAATTTACAAGAATGATGTGGCATTATTTTTAAGTAATATGATAAATTCACATAACCTGAATGACTGCATTTAAACTAACTTGATTATACTTTATTCACTAATTAAATACTATTGTTTGACAATATATCAATTGAGCATGCAATGTCATTAAAAATGATCGTTTTAAAATTTAAGAGCTAGAATACACTTGGTCCTATTAGAATTCATTTACATAATAGTCTTAGGAACAGCGTAAAGATGAAGACCCTCCTTCATATGAAGCGTGAACATTGTCCTGTAATTCACTGCTTTCGTATCATCTACTAATTTTAATCGGAAATGTCGAAGGACAGCAATTGATACTATCTTCATCTGTCGATATGCAAAATCTTTGCCTAAGCAAATTCGAGGACCAGCCTGTCAAAACATTGAATCAATTTTACACAACTAACTAGAAAAGACAATAATATCAACCAACAACCAAAATAAATGTACTCACATGAAATGCTACGAATTTGAAAGGCGATTCAGGCTGGAATACTCCATTGTGAAGCCATCTTTCGGGTCGAAAACAGTGAGCGTCTTCTCCCCAAAGTGTAGACATTCTTCCCATGGCGTAGGCCATGTAGTACACTCCATCACCTTTCCTGACTTTATGGCCATCCGGCAGAATATCATCCTCCATTGCACACCTTCCATCCTTTGTTAACATCAAATTAATTTCGAATCTAATTTCAGATAAAAAGATGTCAAACTATTTCAACTCACTCTATCATGTTAGGGTTTTCTTTTTCTTTTTAAAGTAAGTTCGAATTTACATTTTTTAATACTAGTTAAAAATAGAAATATTTGATTAAATTTGTAAGCTATTCAAGTCAAATTTAAAATACTCAAATTCACACACTTATAACCTAAACTTTGGTTATAATTGAATTAAATTCAAGATTTTCTCTTAAAATGAAACTTTAGTAGTTTACAAATACAAATATCTCTCTAAATTAAATTTAAAACTTTGAGAAAAGCCTAGCTATTTTCTACATAAATGCTAAGGAGAATGTTTGTAGAATATAGGTTAAATTCGTCCCTATACTATATTCAACTTTGGGATTCAGTCCCTCTACTTCAATTTGATGTTCTTATTATTAATATTATGCCTTACTCTCTAAATCACTGACACCATTTAAAAAATTCTTTTGATAGGAGAATGTAAATTTTTTTAGATCATTTAAACGATAAAATTATAATTATCTATAAAAACAAAAAAACTGATTAATGAAAATTTTAAACAGTGCTACTAATTTAGATCAAAGCATAATATTAATATAGGAAATGTAAAATGGGATGGAAAATGTTTGTAGAATAAAAAGTTTTTGAGTGAACTTACAATTGGAACTGCAGGGTAAAGCCTTAAGGTCTCAGTTAATGCAGCATGAAGATAATGCATTTGGTCAAGGGTAGCCTCGGTTATGTTGGTCACGAAATCATCGACATATTCATATTCTACTTCACGATTGCTGATGTCCCTCACTTCTTCTGCAATTTTCTCTTGTATCAATGGGTTCTTACACAGCATATAGAAGAACCAGCTTAAAGTATTTGCAGATGTGTCTTTGCCTGCTATTATGAAGTTCAGTATTATTTCCCTTAGGTATTTGTCATTCATCGTTTCTGGATCCTTCTCGCTTTCCACTAAAAATCTTGAAAGTATATCTTCTTTCACATTCTTCAAATAAATAAATACAAACTATTAAAAACCATATAATATATTCTAAGTTGATATCTCCTTAAATCATAAATAGATTTCAATCTTCATTATAATAAAAATTGATTGAATTTTCAAACTATATATATATATATTGTATCACCATTGGTTGTGAACTCAAATTTAGCTTTGAGCATATTTAAAACCAATGAATGAATTGCAAATAGGTATATCTCAAGAGTTAAAAAAAACCATCCCAAATTTTAATGACACATTAATCCTGTATTTTTTATTTTTTTAATACGTGAACTCTAAATTATTAATACAGTAAGTATACATCTATTCACAAATAACATGTAATGCTTAAATTGATGGTTAGACTAATAGAATGACACTATTGATACAAGATAACTACTTCAAAAACTCAATTAAAATATTATAAAGTTTAAAATTTTGAATCATAATTTGAAGTCATTTAGTGCACTTAACCCTTCTTAAAAAAAAAGTGATTTATTAACAAAAAGGAAGTTGATATCCAAATTTATGGCTCACCAATTCTGGGTTCATGGGGAGTAGTTTCCTCTTGGTGCTAATAACATTGTGGACGAAATTGTGAATGATTTGGATATTGTTTTTGAGGGCAGCTTCGGAGCCAATATTAAGAGACCTTTTAAACTTCCAAAAAGGGTCAACGTAGCGCCAGTACACCATCTCATTGGCATCATCGAAAGCCTTCATAAAGGTGTTCCCTTCTTTACTCGAGCCATCCATGCATTTCAGATCAATCCCAAACCCAACTTTGAACATCGACTCGAGTGTGCTTTTCATTAACATCTTCTACACATCACCGTGCAAAAAGAATTAAATAAAGGATATTATTTTATACACTCACCGTGTAAATTTTTAATTCTGTAAGTATGATGATATATATATATTGAATACCTACTCATGGAGACTACCAAATAATTGTGATAAAACTAAATTCTTTTGAAATTTAGCATACAAAGCTACCATTTCTAAAGAAATAGTTTTCAAAATCGAAGGGCTTACTTGCATATCAAAAGCTTGGCCCGACACAGCCAACTCGTAAATATTCCCAACAAGCTTAGCAGCATCTCCTCTGAAGACAGAGCAGCTAAAATCTCTAAGAACCCTAGTCGAGAACTCGAAACTGGCAAGCTTCCGCTGCTGCCGCCACTTAACTCCGTCCACCGCGAAGATCCCTTCTCCCAAAAATCCAAAATATCTCTTGATTCCGTTTACCTTTGCAGTATCTATCAAACCTAGTTTTCAATACATGCTCCACGTTTCGTGTATCGATGGTGTATATTTCACTCTGTTCTAAAGCTAGTAGCCTGTAAGTTGGCTGTTCTTTGGCTGCTTCCGCTTGATAGTCGTAGAGATAGTTTAGATATAAAAGCTGATTAAAAACGGAGCCCTTCACCGGCGGGTAATCGGGATCGTTGATCGATTTTCCGGTGACGGTTTTGATGGCGAGGAATAAGAAGATCAGCAAGAGAAATAATGGTGGCAATGATATGAGGAAGAAGATGGTAGCGAGTATAATATCCATTTTTTTCTTCTTCTCTTTGTTTTAGTGAAATGCTTTGCAGTTGAAGGCAATAGATATATTGTTGAATTATGTTCCATTCATTATCTATCTTTCGAAGAATGCAATCAGATTTTATCGTTTAGAATTTTGTCATTTTTATGGGAAACGTAAGTATGAATCATTCATGCGCATATGATTGATTTTTCCGCACACTTACTTTTCAACGATGTAATCCAATTATTAATAAAATAATTTAGCCATTCAAGCTATTTAAATTTATCCTGTCTAGTTATCAACAGATTAAGGGTGGATTTAGATAGGCAGTGTGTTTAAATATTGTAGCATGAGACAAAAATAAACTAAACGCACCACACTTTATCTCACTACTCTACCAGTTGTCACTTTTTAAATTTGTACAAAATTAATTTTAACTTTCAATATTTACATATTAGGTCAATTTAGTCTTGATTCTAAAAAATCTAACCTCAACACTTACACATTGTATAATTTGCTCTTTTTTGCAATCTGCTTTTTTTGGTGACCCTTTCATTTAAAAAGATAAATAAATAAATTTATTAGCTAAGTTTGATTGAAAATATAAAAAAAAAATTAGAAACACCCAAAAATTGAAGATAATAATTCTAATTTTTTTAAAATTTAACTCTCAATATAAAAAAAAAGTAAAACTGTAAAAAATACCAAATTACAAAATATGTAAATGTTAAGGGTTAATTTTTTTTAGAATAAAGATTAAATTGACATAATTTATAAATATTGAGGGTGTCAATTTTAAAAACTGACATTGTTAGCCCGTTGGTGATAAAAAAGAAAAAGAAAAATAATGGAGTCATCATTTTGTAACTTCTCATAATCAAGAAACTAAAAAAGAAATTTACTAGTAGTAATGTGATAATTTTGTAATTTTTCATAATTAGGTGATAAAAAAATTATTAATAGTAGTAAATTTTTTCGGCGTGCTATTTTTTTAAAATTGGATATCAAGATGAAATTATTTTTCATTGAAATTTTCGAAGTCGAAATGAGGTATAATTCGTCCACCCCAAAATATTTACTAAAATACCTTTTTTTTAAAATTTTATAACTACATTTTTATATTTTTAAATTATATTTTTTTGTAATTTTATAAGATTTTATAACATATTTAATTTCATAAATATTTTATTATACCATTTTATAAATATATTTGATTTAATTTTATAAAAAAATCAACATAATATAAAATATTTTGTAAAATTTTAGATCTAGTTAATGTGGGATTAAGAAAATCATTTCGAAATTGGGTGCAATCCTATTAAATAATTCAAGTATTTATAAGTGAAAAGCGGATTATGATTGGGGCTTGAAAAAAAATGTCATAAATCGTTGTATAACGCGTCCCACCCATTATGCATCTTCTTCAATGCCTTTTGCTTTGCGATCCACACTATGCAGAATGATGACGTGTAATCGAATTGGCTGCGAATATTTGCAATTAAAATAGGCACAACTACTCTAAGACTCGCTTTCACCATAGGTAGTATTATATCCACTATCATCTCCGAATTCAATTTCGAATGATCCAGTGAAATACCTACAACAAGACAAGTACGTTAAAATTAGCAATTCAACTCTCCAAATATAAAACAGTCTTGATGCAGTACCCGCGATAACACATGTATGTAGAGAAGTATATTTCTTTATGGTCCACAGCCTCGTCTTCTTCTTAACAAAAACCATGATTTTCCATACACATCTGTTGTCTCGCATTGCGCACTTTGCTTCAAACTTGTTAGATCGAGATTTAACAATGTGGAAGTTTACCCCATTCTTGATATTGTATTGCTTCACTACAGCGACAAAACCATCTTTAGAGGAAAACTCCTTCCCCACTTCTAAATCACCCGAATCCAATGAAGAACTCGCGTGACACAATCTTCTGTGTGGTAGTTTTGCAAACTCCAACCCATTTTCTACTGATAGGTTCACATTATGCATGTAGGCTAGAGGTGAGTACGCCCTGAACTGTGGATCTTCTTTAGCACCTTTGCCTAAACCTTCACCGCCTGAACCTCCATCTTCTAGTTCAAAAAATAATGCAATTTCTGAACCATCGGCACCGGGCTCCCGAATTAGATCGGCATTAGATTTAATGCCCTATTCATTCTCAACCCCACCAACATCTCCAAGGTTGGATATCCCCTCGCTAGTGGACGTCGTAGGGAGTACATCATCCTTTCTTGTATAATTGTTGAAACAACCAAAATCACCTGCTAATTACCAACTGTTGGAACTTGATGTCATTCCCCTGTAAGTGTTCTCAGCATTGAACATCGACTAACCGAAGTTCAAATCAAAACCATTAACTGAGTGTCTTGCAGGGTCTAATATTCTGTGTTACCACCAAACCTCGATTGTTTGATGTTCTACCTGCCGCGATTGAAATCTAGGGCCGAAATAAAAGAGTGTTTTCCTATTGATAATTCTGGGATATCATAATTAGAACTTTCTAACAAAGCTGTGAACCCACCAAACAACTATATTGTTGGACTCTCGGCTTGTTCTTCCATTTCAACCTCTTGAACTAGAACATATGTTGACCTTCGAGGGCCTTCATTTGTCCTTGCAAACTCCACATATAACTTGAGAAATGGTGATCCACTGTCAATATGCGTTTGCACTATCACCTCCAACCCCCTCGCGCCTCTAATATTGAAAGCGTCGACCGAAGCACAAAATCAATATCTAAGTGACGATACTCTTATCTGATTGGGTCCGACGATTTTTCACCTAATTCTTCCACGCAGCTCCGGCAATTGTATGTTCAGGTTAAAAGCCAACCGTGTTGTGTTCTGTGAAAAAAACGATCTCATTATCGATGTCACGCACTTCCCGTCGTAATAAACAATAACATTAATTTGTCCACTCATTTTCAATGAAATAACATGATCCACATGTTCGAAACAAAAACATTATGCAAGAAAATAATGTTATACTTAAATATGAACAACAAAAATCGATCATTACTTGATGCAAATTGCGTGGTAGCTCCAAATTATGCCTTATGTACGAATTTCCTCTTCTTCTGATTCTTCTTACAATTTTTTTTTCTCATAAATACCTTATGCCACTCAATGCTGAAAGCTACCCTTTTATAGAGCCAGGGTGAGTGGCAATTGATTTAGAAAATTTTCTTGGGTGAGTGGTGAATTGAAAGTGCTAGAGGGAAAACGCTACACGTAGGACGCGTTTTCAGTATGTTGTCAGAAAATGCACTGAAAGTGCGTGCAACAGGACACGTTTTCAGCTAACACGGCATGAAAACGCGTCCTATTGGATGCGCTTTCAATGCTTTTTTTTCTGATAGTGCACTGAAAATGTGTCCTACGTGGAGCATTTTCCCTCTAGTATTTTGAACTCCCCACTTTCTCTCACTTACCCATTAGATATCTTAGGATTTCTGAGATATATTTTCTAAATAAAAATGCACTGAAAGTTCAAAAATACTGCAATGAAAAATCTAATCAACCTCAACCTCCAATAAAAAACTGACCAAAACTCAGTTGTATTAAATAAAAAATAAAAAAATTACAAACTAAGATTTAATCAAATCGAGTAGTTCGAGTTTCGATTATGAATCGAATTGAATTTTACAATTCAAATAATTCAAATATACGATTGATGTAAATATGATGCTTGTAAATATCTAAATAATTATTAACTTTACATCTAAAAAAATTATACAAAAAACTAAATAATATATAATTAACTTTAAAAAAATATTTAAAAAAAACTCAAAACCCTAAATCTTAAAAACCACAAAACCCTAACCTTAACCCTACTTTAAAAAAAAGCCAAAAACCTAACCCTAAAAATACAACACAAGGAAAATCAGTTGAAAATACTTCCATATGGAAGTGTTTTTATTATTTTAGCCTAATCCCATTATTTTTCAGAAAAATGTAGTTTTTTTTAATGACATTTTTTAAAATTTCAATCTTGTTAATATCTATACTTAAATGAAAATTGAGATTAACTGTTATAAAAATAGAGTACCCTACTTTTTCAATTTAAAAATTTTAATCTAATGTTAGCATTTTCCATCAAAATTTATTATCAGTCACACCAATCATAGAAGAAAAATCATTATAAACTCAATAAATTTTGATAGATGCAATCATACCAAACATAGAAGTAAATTATTATAAACACAATAAATTATTATATAAAATATTAACATTATTAACCGGTGAACTATAATTTTTTTAATAAAAAAGATTATTTTAAAAATAAGAATTAAATCTCAAACATTACTTTATGATTAAAAATGGATGAGCATAACTTTGAGATTAAAATCTGAGCTTATAACCACGCGATTTCTGGTGCACAATGATGAATTTGGAAGGAAATGCTTGTTTTATTAGGTGGAAGAAATTGATTGATTTGGTAAATATTATTATATTCTATATGAAACAAATTCAACATATAAATTATCTGGTCTACCATTTAGGCCCATTAAAAGCTAAAGGCCCAAATAACATGCGCGGTTTCTAAAAATTCAAATTTCATCATCTTCCCCAATCACTTACACTTGTGATTTTCTATCAACCATTCCTTCAATCAGCTGAAATATGATTTCTCCAAGCGAAGAAGGAGAAGGAAATTCAAAACGGAAATGGTCCTTACAAGACTTCGAGATCGGCAAACCCCTCGGCAAAGGCAAATTCGGTAGGGTCTATCTTGCCAGAGAAGTCAAGGTATATTTATATTCCCTTTTCTTTCTTTTTTTTTTCATTCAATTCACTGTTTGTATAGTTTTATTTACGATTTCCAACCGAATCGAGATGCATATGAAAAGGGTTTTTTGTGTGAGGGCAAATAATTCCTTAAACAGAGTGATTAATTGATTCGATTGTGTATTTTTTTTTTTTTTGGTAGAGCAAATACATTGTGGCATTGAAAATCATATTCAAGGAACAATTAGAAAAATACAGGATCCACCATCAGTTGAGGAGAGAAATGGAAATTCAAACCAGTCTTCGCCACCCCAATATACTGCGGCTTTACGGCTGGTTTCATGATAGTGAACGTATTTTCTTGATTCTTGAGTATGCTTACGGGGGTGAGCTTTATAACGAGCTTAGAAAACACGGTCATTTCAGTGAGGAACAAGCTGCTACAGTAATCGCCCAATCTCTTTTTGTTTTTTCCCTCTGTTTCAATCGCACTTTATTTTATACAATTTTTTCTCTTAATTATTAGAAATACTCTGAAATCTTTTTCAGTACATTGCTAGTTTGACAACAGCGTTGGCATATTGTCATGAGAAACATGTAATTCATAGAGATATCAAACCAGAAAATTTGCTGCTTGATCATGAGGTAGGCCGATGCATTTCTTTCTTCCATTCTTGATTTGGCATCCACTTCTTTTGCCTAGCTGTGATCTACTGAGAAACCCATTTTAGAAGTATAAATTGTCTTCAACAAGGGAGTTTTTGTATGAAATCATATGTTGGGTTTAATCATTAATGTTACCCTTCTTGAATTGTGTTCGAGTTTGCAAGTAATTCCATTATGACTATATATATGTAGGGTCGGTTGAAGATTGCAGATTTTGGATGGTCGGTACAATCCAGAAGCAAGAGACACACAATGTGCGGAACTCTGGACTATTTGGCACCAGAAATGGTGGAAAATAAAGCTCATGATTATGCAGTGGATAACTGGACTTTGGGTATTCTTTGTTATGAGTTCCTCTATGGTGCTCCCCCCTTTGAGTCCGAGAGTCAAAGCGATACATTCAAAAGGTAACTAGGAATACGGTGTTTTCTTATGCTTTAATCTAATGTGGTATAATCATCAAGCTGTTGTATTACAGGATTATGAAGGTTGACCTCAGCTTCCCATCCAGTCCTAATGTCTCAATGGAGGCTAGAAATCTCATCAGCCGGGTAACAATATGCATTGGTTATGAAAAATCATGGTCAAATTCTATAGAAGGTATTGTATTATACATTTTGGAGGATTTAGCCCCTTTATTATATTTGATAACTTCTAGTCCTCTACTTTTTAAATTGTGCATTTTCAGTCTTGAGATCAACTTTTTTCTGTTAATTCTGTTAAATAATTTAACATTCCTTTTTAACATATGATGATGTGACATATACACGATAATTTTTTTTTAACAATTAAACAATTTTTTGCACATTTTCAAAAATGAAAAAAAAAGTATTGTATTTATCGAACTGTACCAGAAAAAAATGCCAGAGGTATGTATTCCATATCACCATGTGTTTTACAGCATAAGTCATGTTAAGTTATTTGATGAAATTAACATAAAAAAGGTTGATCTCAAAACTAAAAATACACGTTTTGCAAAGTAGAGACTAAAAATCACAAATTCTAGTAGAGTGACTAACTAAATCTGTCCAAATGCATAGTACAATGACCTTCTACAGAATTTGACCAAAAATTATTGTAGAAGTTGACATCTGAAGTTCTGAATACAGTAACTGAATGTTATTTGCAGCTTCTTGTGAAGGACTCCTCGAAAAGGCTCTCTCTTCAGAAGATAATGGAGCACCCTTGGATTATTAAGAATGCAAACCCTACGGGTACTTGCAAAAAATAGAACTTGTAGTAGTTTTAGATTCTATGTCGTAAAAGCTGTTAACAGATTGCAATTCAGCTGTGAATGTATTGTTCAAACTGGGATGATAATCATCACTTTATTCTCTTTTGTGATGCATTAAGCTCTACTTTTGTCCATATAGGCGTTCATCTATGAATCTGATTACATAGGATTATAGTTGTATTTTCTCTTCTGGGTCAATTTCTGCATATCTTTAATACGTTTGAGATTTCAAGCAAGTGGCCCCTAGAAGGTGTAGATGGCAAACATACGACTGGGAAGGATTACAATTCCATAATTATATCTGTTAAATCATTTATTTGAATTATTTCAGATACAACTATTCAGAATTTAAATAATTTGGGTTTGGATTACAATTCCATAATTATATCTGTTAAATCATTTATTTGAATTATTTCAGATACAACTATTCAGAATTTAAATAATTTGGGTTTGGATTGGTTTTGATTATTTGTTCGAATTATTTTTAGTTTGAATAATTTCAAGATCGAATCATATTAAATTTTAAATGATAAATCTTAAAATTATACCTGAATGTTGGTTTAATGTGTAATTTTATATATAAAAATTTGATTTTATCCAATTCTCATAAACTATTAACACAATAGCATAATTTTATGTTTAAATATTATGTACACAAATAATTATATTTATCTAATTTAAAAATAATTTGATTATTTGTTTTTTTAAAATATTTATGATTAAATTGAAATGAAAGTTTTATGTACATATTTAAATCATAATCAAAATTTCATGCGTATAATTACACCATATCAAAATTCATATTAAATTAAAGTTTATATATAATTTTGAAATTCACCTCTTAATTTTAATTATTTTGAGTTTAAATCATAAAGTTAAGTAGATTTAAATTATTATTTTTTATGATTAAATTAAATTAAATTTAAATTTAAAGTTATGTAAAAATTATATGCTCAAAATTGTTGAACCTCCAACTCTCTCTGGTTATTAAACTAAAGTTGCGTACCATAGAACTAAATCTTACACATAACATGAATTTTATTATAAATATATATATGGGCATAATACCAGAAAAGGCCTATTTTCAAAATTATTTACGGAATGCTCTAAAAAATAATAATTTGAATGGACCGAAAACACTAAAACGCACAGATATGAATACGTTTTCAAGGGAAAACGCAGAAAAGCGCGTTGATGAGGATGCGTTTTTTCTCGTGTCAAGAAAAGCGCGCTGACGTGGACACGCCGTGCTTTTCCTCGTATTTTCCCCCAACGGTCACCTCCAACGGTCAGGAAAAAAAATTATAAACCCCCACCCATTTTTTTCACTCCAAATTTCTCTCTAAATTTCTTAAAGAAGCTCTCAAAGCTCTCTAAATTTTTAATTTTTATCTAAATTAGTATTATTTTTTATAATTTCTAAGAAATTTGATCATGTTAGCAATGGCCTGGCAATTAATTCGTCTCGATGATAAACATATCTCCGTCGACCAAATGAAAATGGTAAGGGCTAAATTCATTTTTTTAATATTATTTAATATTTTTATTTCATTTTTGTAATTTAATTAATATTTTTTATAATTTTTTATAACAGTCGGTAGATCGAGTGTTATAATGTTTTATTCGTAATATACCTGGTCCTCCATCACTATTGATTGAAAATTACTTAAGGAAAGCGGATTTTTGGCACGTGGCTAATACAGGTCGGGGTGCAAGTTGGACCTGAAACTCATTAGCGAGTTTGTGGAGAGGTGGAAACCCAAGACGCACACATTTTATCTTTCATGTGGAGAGTGTACCATCATTTTGGAGGACGTGCAGTTACAATTGGGTTATCGGTTGATGGGTCCATACTCACCGGGTTCGCTCAATCTGTTGATTGAGGAGTTATATGTTACAATCTTTTGGGTACGATTCTGGATATTATTTACGAAGGTCAGATTGATATAGGCTGGTTAAGAGACATTCTCAATGCCGAGGAATGATTCGATTGAAGTACAAAGAATACGATACACTCGGGCGTACAATCCAGATTACATGTCATGGTTTAGGATCCACGGCAAGCCATATTTGTTCTTGAAAGAGGAGAGGCGTCAGTAAATCTGTGTCGAAAAAGAACGACGAGGCCCTTTAAATCCAAGGACAAGAGATGGCGAGACGAGCCCATCAATAGCGTCCACGCAATTACCGACCCTAACGGAGCAAGCGGCGATGCCCACACCACAGCCTCTTTAGATTATGGTAGGTATGTATCCTAACCCTTATGTGTATTATAACCCTTATATGTATCTTTTTTCCACTCCTATGCAAGGTTAGAATATATGGTTCGATGCATCTCATTTTTCAATGACTCCGATTCAACCGACGATATATAAGCCATCGTCCCAGGAGGGACCATATGAGGCACCGTCGGGGAGCTCAACTCATTTCCAATCTCCACCGCCTTATGGGATTCAAGTTAGTTACGCTCATTCGTCGTGGGTGATGCAAACACCTCCGCAATCTTTGTTCTATTAAAATGGGTCATCTTCCCAACAACCACAACTAGAAGATGATCCCGAACAACCACAACCCCAGTCGGAAGCTAAACCAAGAAGGAATCTAGCGCGTAACCATCGACCACCCCCATGTGGCACTGATTCCAACCGGTGCATGCATTAATTTATTTTGAATATTTTTGAACAAATTATTTTTATATTATTTCATTTAATAAAATAGAAGTTCTTTTGAATATTTTTGTACAATTTATTTTTATATTGTTACATTTAATAAATTAGAATTTATTTCAATGTAGACATGTTGGCATTGTATGACCGGGGTTCTTCTACCACCCGCATAACTTCTGTTGGTTCGTTCTTTCCCAGATATCCATATTATCACATATTCTAGTTGAGCACGATTGACCTTTTAGTTTGCAACGCAATTTTTTATCCAGTAACAACTTAAACGGAGCAAGCAATACAGACGGTCACTCATGTTCATCTGGGACTAGTGGGAATATGTGTCTTCACACGTTGTACATGTATTCTAATTTGTACACTTTGTCGACATAGCTCATGGGATCCAAACGGATATTTTGACAAGCTGCAATTACATGAGCGCATGAATAATTAAGTACGTCAAACTTCACACAACCGTAAGTCTTATTTCTGATGTGTACACGATATTGTCCGTCGGGTTCGCTCTGTCGAACTCAGTCACACGAAACTATAGGTTGTCGCGATCGTGACATACTGTGTACATAGAGTTGGCTCGTGCCTTGGCCTTATTAATTTTTTACACTACCTCCCAGCACCATACATGGCCTCCCTACATTTGGCCTTTATAACTCGCTGCTCGCTTTGGGAATAGTACCTCCAAACGAAAGTATGTCTCCCACACAATCGATGTTATCAGCAAATGACGCATTCTTTTTAAAACAAAATTGATGCATTCAGTCAGGTTTGAGGTCATCTGGCCATATCGTAAGCTGGCATCGTATGATTGTGTCTACTGATAGGAAGGTATGTTACAGAGGTAGTTTGCACCTTGATCGTTAATTGACTACAAAATGGCCAACATCTCATGAAAACGATTCTTATTGATTTCATACCCTGTCAATATAAGTGGATAGGGATAATTACATACCACTCTTCCATTCAGAACAAATTGAATATTACAAACCAAATAATATTGGTGGTGATTAAATACCCAAGTTGGTCACTTGTTGTCGTTCAGTGGTAGACCGATATTGCTTGTAATTGTTGGACGCAACATGTTTTAGACAATACGATGGTGTGTGCAATCTTAGAGGCTTCCCTGTCATTTAATTGCGGCTAGTTTTCAATGCCCCGATTTGATATAACGCAGATATCAGGTTGGAGGCAGACATGCCTCCTCAACCTAGAAAAAATAAATCTCAGTCATCACCTGACCCCCTCGGTATTATTGCAAGCGCAATTGGAATGATCCTCCCATCACCATCCTATGCTACGGTTAGCAATAGCCAATGGGTATATCTACCATACATAAAGGTACCGTTAATTTGTACCAATGGCTTGCAGTACTGAAATGCGTCCTAGAATTGCTTAAAGCTCCAAAATAGACGCTTGAATGCTTGACATCCACGGAGCAAGTTGCCGTTATAGTATGCAGGAACTGTTTCAAGGTCTGTTACGCAACTTGAGACGTACATTTCCGGTACTTAACTATCCAAGCCTTACAGTAAGAAGACGTATACTTGAATTGGCTATGAATATTGACAATTAAGATTGACATAGCAATCTTGGGATCTGCTTTTACCATCGGTAGTATTAAGCCTGCGATCATCTCCGAATCCAGCTTGGGATGATCTTGTGAAACACCTGTCAACCCATGAGTACGTTAAATAATGCAACATTAAATAATAATAGTAATATTCAAAAACCCTAAACACCCAGTGATACTGTACCAGAAGCAACACACATATGCGGACCGATTAACTTCTTTATCCCCCACAACTCTATCCTCTTTTTGACCGAAGACATGATTTTCCATGAATATGTACCGTCTAACACTGCACACTTGGCGTTGAACTTCTTGGATTTGAATTTAATCACGTGGTAGTTAACTCTGTTCAGGATGCTATATTGCTTCAATGCACCGAGAAAACCATCCTTACTGGAAAACTCCCTACCAACTTCTGTAACAACCCGACTTTGGGGCTAGTTGGAACAGTGGTTTCGGAAACCCTAACCCAAGGTCGAGAAAATTATTTTTTTTATATTATTTTATATATTTTAGCATGATTAGATAAGTACATAAAAATTTTAGTGAATTAATTTTAGCGATTGTTTGCTTAACTGCGAAAATAGACTAAATTGTATAAAGTACAAAAGTCTTAAATTGTTAGATAAAGTTTTTAAATTGCTATGAACCTTAATTTAGGGGTTTTTTAAAAGGCAATTACAACCTTAATTTGGGGGTTTTTTAAAGGGCAATTACACATTTTCCTAAGAGCTTGGCCGGCTATAGGGAACAATTTGGTCAAAAAGTAAAAAGTTTAGGTGGTTTGGTGACTTAATTGAATAAAATAAGACAAGATGAATTCATCCTTTCATTCTCTTCTCCTACCACCAAAATTTTCAACCATTAGAAGGGTCTTTGAGCTTCAAAATTTCAGCAACTCTAAGCCTTTGCAAGTAAGTGATTCTCATGGGTTCTCTTAATGATTTTTACATTTTTGGACCCCTTAAAGCATGAGCTTTCAAATGATGAGACTATTTTGCAAGATAGACAAGAGTCTAGGGTTTTACCATGAAAGAATGTGTGTTGATAACTGAAATTTTATGGAAGAATGTCAGTCTTAGATGGGTAATAAACAACTTTTGTTAAGGTATTTCTCATGAAAACCCTATTAGGGACTATTTTGTATAAGTTATAAAATAGATGATAAATGTGTGAAATAATGGAAATTTTAGATTTCTATAAGAGTAATAAGGGTTCGTCTAGTCTTATTGTATGAAGAAGTCCGATATAAATCGATTTTCGAGCATAAGAGTAAAAAGGTCATTTTGTGAAAGTTTAAGTGCAAAATAGTCATTTTACCCAATTATGAAATTTGAGTGTATAAATCGATGTGCTGATGAAATAAATGAATTTTATTAATTTAGAACAAGAGAAACGTGATTCGGGCCTTGATCGGGATAAGAATAAAGTTTACGAGGATTAAGCTCGTCTTCATCATTTTGTATCGAGGTAAGTACATAAATAAATGTTAACAAAACATACTTAAAAATACCTTGATAATATACATGTGCAATTAGCTTATTGTGGTTATGTATCTAAAGTTTAAATTGTTTCCATTAATGTGTAAATGACATGTTCTTCGAGTATAATACGTTGCGAGCAAATACGATGCTATTTGGTTAAACATGAAATCCCGTTGAACCCTGGATATAGCATAGGATACGAAGGGGCATGTTATGAAAATTATATGGTCTGAACTCATGAGTTTATTCTGAGTTCATGAGATGATTTTTTTATAGGTAACGTGGGTCCGGGTACTGGCTTTGTGCACAGGCCCGTGAGTGGCTCAATGAGCGAACGTTACATAATAGCCATGGGGTCCAGGTCCTTACTTGATAAAAAGGCCCGTGAGTAGCTCAAATGTGAGCATGTCATAGTATGAGGTAGCCCCAACTATCTATATGACATTTATATGAAAATTTCCCTATGTATTCCTATGTATTTCGAGCGTTCAACAGGTAATGCAAAGATTTAGTTGGTGAAAATTTAATAAAGTACGTAGACTGAAATCATGGATAAAGCCTGAGTCTATGATGAGATGTCTTTAAGCATATATGAATGAAAAGAAGAATAAGATCAAGAAGTCTAAGTGACTCAAATCTTTTATGCATGTCAATTTATCGTTTGATAAATATGTTTTCTTTTAATTACACTTTATTTGCATATATGTACTTACTAAGCTTACATGCTTACCTTCCTTTATTTTCTTTCTTTATAGTGCCACTAAGCTAGCATCGGGGATCCAGTAACTTCAAAAGCTTCAATCACACTATCACTTAAGACTTTGGTATAGTTAGTTTAATTGTTTTGTTTACTGGTATGTATAGGGACTCGAGTCTTTTGTTTAGCGTTTTGTCAAGTAGCCAAAATGTGTTGGCTCATATGTGATTATGATACTCATTTTGTATAGGGCATAAATGTTGGCTAATACTAATTATTATTCAATGTGATGATGCAAATTTATAATGGTTATGGTTGTTTTGGTTATGCATACTATGTTAGTATTGAATTTGGTTGATCTTATATAAATAGGTGTTTGTAAGGGTGGTAAAGAGGCTTGGTAAATAGCCTCATTTTGTCCACACGGGTAGACACACAGGCGTGTGTCTATGCCATGTGTGACACACGGTCAGCCCTATGGGCGTGTTGTTCAGCCGTGTGTCCCCTGCATGTAAAAATTTCAAGTCAGTATGCATGGTAGTAAACACACGGGCAGAGACATGACCGTGTGTCTCAGCCATGTGAAGGGACGGCCTAGCACACGGGCATGTGCCTTGGCCGTGTGGCCCTTATGGATTGCTGACGTCAAAAACAGAATGTCTAAGTTTTTACATACGGGCTAGCACACAGGTGTGTCCTAGCCGTATGAAGGACACGAGCCAGGGACACGGGCATGTGCCAGGCCATGTGAAAACCCCTATAGGCGTGTATTTAAAATTAATTCCACACGGGTTCAGGATACGAGCGTGTTGCCCCTCCCACACGGGCTTGTGCCCCTGTGTTAGGTGTTATTTTCAGGGTTCGTTTAAGGCCCCAGATGAATTCCTAATGAGTTTCAATCAATGTTTTAAACCCCGTAAGCTTTTATTGAGGAGTTTATATCTGAAATTGAAAAAGTTTTAATTTGACCACGTTTTGGTGTTAAGAAGACGTTTTTATGCATAAGTTTTGGTTAGGTAATGCCTCATATTCCGAACCGGCGTGGGCACGGGTGTGGGGTATTACATTTAATGGTATCAAAACTACGATTTAGTCGGTTCTCGGACTAACGTAGCGTGTGTATGAGTTTAGATTTACATGCCATAAATAAAATTGTGATAGTGTGATGGCTCCTGACCTTTGTAAATGTGTTTTCTTATAGTAATGGATCCCGATCAAATTATAGCAGATGACGTAGAAAGTAACGTACTGGCTCCCGCTGAAGAAGCGGTCCTATCCGATAATCGACCTCTCGCGGTTAGTTAGGGAGGAGGAGAAGGGGCTCGGGAGACATTTTTCTACATGATGAATAAGTGGTACATGGAGTTCGTTCGAGCGAATTCAAATGCTCAACCTCCTCCACCCCCACCTATCCCTCAACCTGTCCCCATAGTACCCTAGGGTACAGACTTTGAGAGATGGAATAGACCTCCAGTAGATAAGATCCGAAAGCATGGAGCCAAGGAGTTCCGTGGTAATAGAGATGATGACCCTGAAAAGGCAGAATTCTGGCTAGAGAATACCATCAGAGTATTCGATGAATTATCTTGCACTTTTGAATAATGTTTGAAGCGCGCCATATCGTTGTTGAGGGCTCGGCATATTTTTGGCGTAAGACGTTAATCTTAGTGATGCCTCACGAAAGGGTCATATGGGAGTTCTTTCAAGAGGAATTCTGGAAGAAATATATCAGTGAGAGGTTTATAGACCAAAAGCGTAAAGAATTTCTCGATTTGAAGCAAGGCCGCATGACGATTACTGAATATGAAAGAGAGTTTGTTCAACTCAGTAAGTACGCCTAGGAGTGTGTATCCTCCGAGGCTAAGATTTGTAGAAGGTTCGAAGATGGACTTAATGAGGACATTAGACTGTCAGTGGGTGTCCCTGAGTTGAAAAAGTTCATGGTACTTGTTGATCGAACCTGTAAAGCCGAGGAATTAATCAAGGAAAAGAAGAAAACAGAAGCTGAAACTAGATATCCAAGGAAGAGGCGTACGAGCAAGTCATTTCCATCTTAGTCTAAGAAATCTAGAGACGTCACATTCGCACCGAGATCGTAAGAAGCAAGATTCGGATTTTAAGTCTCGGATAACATCAGTGGCAAGTGTGGGCAATGTCAGATCTTCTAAACCAGGATGCCAATATTGTGGTCGAAATCATTTCGGCAAGTGTAGAATGAACGATGGATCCTATTTCCGATGTGGATTTCAATATCACTTTATTAAAGATTGCCCCAAGATGACTGACAAAGAGAAATTTCAAGGTACAAGGCCAAGCGGCACAAATTCTAAAGGAAGGCTTCAAAAGAATGTTGGAGCTGGGGCTGGCAGTAAGAATGTGACGAGAGACACCACCGTAAGGTCTAAAGCTAAGGCTCCGGGTGGAACCTATGCCATACGTTCACGTAAAGATGCATATTCTCCTGATGTGATCATCGGTACATTTTCTCTTTACGATAATACTATTATTGCTTTGATTGACCCTGGCTCTACTTATTCATATGTGTACATGAAGTTGGTGTTTAACATGAATATGCCTGTTGAGTCTACGGAGTTTACGATTAAAGTGTCGAACCCATTAAGCAAACATGTGATAGCTAATAAGGTATGTAAGAAGTGTCATTTGGTAGTTAAGGGTCATTTCTTTTCGGTCGATTTGATGTTGTTACCATTTGATGAGTTTGATGTCATTTTGGGTATGGACTGGTTGACATTCCATGATGCTGTAGTAGACTGTAAACAAAAGGCTATTAAACTGAAATGCAAAAATAGTGAAACCCTTTGGATTGAATCAGGTGAATCGGGAAACTTGCCTATTGTAATATCTGCAATGTCTGTCCAAAAATGTTTGAGGAAAGGATGTGAAGCTTATTTGGCTTTTGTAATGAATACAAAGGAATCAGAATTAAATGTTGAGTCAGTGCCGGTTGTAAGTGAGTATGTGGATGTATTTCCGGAAGAATTGTCTGGGTTACCCTCTGATAGAGAGGTTGAATTTGGCATAGAGCTAATACCAGGGACCACGCCTATTTCGATTGCTCCGCATTGGATAACTTCGACTGAGCTGAAAGAACTAAAGTCACGGTTGCAAGAATTGACCGACAAGGGTTTCGTGAGACCAAGCTTTTCATCGTGGGGTGCTCCGGTGTTATTTGTGAAAAAGAAAGATGGATATATGATGTTGTATATAGATTACTGGCTGTAAATAAGAGAACGATCAAGAACAAATACCCGTTGCCGTGAACTGACGACTTGTTTGACCAACTAAAGGGAGCAACATGGTTTTCTAAAACAGACTTGAGATTAGGCTATTACCAACTGTGAGTTAAAGAGGCAAATGTGCCTAAAACCGCTTTTAGGACGTGGTATGGCCACTATGAGTTTCTTGTCATGCCTTTTGGTTTAACAAATGCCCCTACCGTGTTTATGGATTTAATGAATAGAGTATTTTGGCCATATCTAGATAAGTTTGTAGTTGTATTCATAGATGATATCCTGATCTACTCTAGAGACAAGATAGAACATGCCGAACACTTGAGAATGTTTTGCAGACTTTGAAGGATAACCAGTTGTATGCCAAATTTAGCAAAAGTGAGTTTTGACTTAGAAAATTCGGCTTTTTGGGCCACATTGTTTCGATCGATGGTATTAGGGTTGATCCTAGCAAGGTTTCTGCTATTGTTGAATGGAAACCGCCAAGTAATGTGACTGAAGTTAGAAGCTTTCTAGGGTTGGTCGGTTATTACAGGCGTTTTGTAAATGATTTCTCTATGATTTCGACTCCCATGACAAGGTTGCTGCAAAAAGAAGTTAAGTTTGAATGGTCGGATAGGTGTCAACAAAGTTTCGAGAAGTTGAAGATGTTGTTGACTAAGGCTCCCCTACTAGTACAACCCGAATCAAGAAAAGAATTCGTGATTTATAGCGATGCTTTTCTAAATGGGTTGGGATGTGTACTTATGCAAGAGGGCAAAGTTGTGGCCTATGCCTCGAGACAATTGAAACCTCACGAGAAGAACTATCCAATACACGATTTAGAGTTGGCCGCTATAGTATTTGCTTTGAAGATCTGGCGACATTATTTGTTCGGGGAAAGATGTCATGTATACACCGATCATAAAAGCCTTAAGTACTTGATGACCCAAAAGGATTTAAATCTGAGGCAACGTAGATGGTTGGAACTATTAAAAGATTATGAGTTGATTATAGATTACCATCCGGGAAAAGCGAACGTGGTCACTGATGCATTAAGTAGAAAATCATTGTTTGCTTTGAGAGCAATGAATACCCGATTGACCTTGTCAAAGGATGGTTCGATTCTAGTAGAGTTAAAAGCTAGACCAAAGTTTCTTCAAGAAATTTTTTAGGCTCAGAAGAGTGATAGCGAACTTCTATCCAAGAGAACCCAGTGCGAGTCAAATGTTGAATCAGATTTTTGGGTCGGTTTTGACAGTTGTTTGAGATTCCGGGATAGGATTTATATTCCTGAGGACACCGAATTGATTTGGAAGATTTTAGATGAGGCACACAGTGGTTGTTTATCAGTACACCCTGTAAGTACGAAAATGTAGAACGACTTAAAGAAAATGTTTTGGTGGCCGGGGATGAAAAGAGATATTTCAGAGTTCGTATCCAAATGCTTAGTATGTCAACAAGTGAAAGCCGAGCACTAAGTACCTTCAGGTCTACTTCAGCCTATTACGGTCCCCGAATGGAAGTGGGATCGAATTACTATGGATTTCGTGACGGGTTTACCGATAACCCCGAAGAAAAAGGATGTTGTTTGGGTTATTGTGGATAGGCTAACAAAGTCGGCACATTTTATACCAGTGCGTGCCGACTACTCCCTTGAGAGATTGGCTAACTTGTACGTTTCTGAGATTGTGAGACTACACAGGGTACCCTTGTCAATTATTTCAGATAGGGACCCAAGATTTACCTCTAGGTTTTGGAAAAAGTTATAAGAGGCTTTGGGAACAAAGTTGAATTTTAGTACGACTTTCCATCTGCAGACCGATGGCCAATTAGAGAGAGTAATTCAGACCTTGGAAGACATGCTCCAATGTTGTGTATTGGAATTTCAGGGTAGTTGGAAAAGTATTTGTCACTGGTGGAGTTTGCTTATAATAACAGTTTTCAGTTGAGTTTAAAGATGGCACCTTATGAAGCGTTGTATGGGCGTAAATGCCAAACGCCTTTGTATTGGATCGAGCTTAGAGAGAGTCAGATTCACGGGGTTGATTTAATCAAGGAAACCGAAGAAAAAGTTAAGGTGATTCGTGATTGTTTAAAGGCTGCTTCGGATAGACAGAAATCCTACGCAGTTTTGAAATGAAAAGAGATCGAGTTTCAAATCAGTGATAAGGTATTTCTAAAAGTATCTCCGTGGAAAAGGGTTCTTAGATTTGGTAAAAAGGGAAAACTGAGTCTGCGTTTTATCGGACCATATGAAGTGATTGAGAAAATCGGGTAGGTAGCCTATTGGTTAGCCTTACCATCAGAATTAGAAAAGATCCATGACGTATTCCATGTGTCCATGCTACGTCGATATCGTTTGGACCCTTCATATATAGGGGTGAGCGTTTGATCGAATCGAATCGAATTGAATGAAAAAATTTCGAGTTAATCAAGTTGACGAATCATATTTTATCATCCTAATTTGATTTGAAATTTTCTCGAATCGAGTCGAATAAGATGAAATCTGAATCGAATTGAATCGAATCGAATATATTTGTTCGAGTTAAATTTTAAAAAATAATTTTGGGTCCTTGTAACCACTTTCACCCATCGTAATAAAATTTGTCCACCTTAATCAAATTTTTATTAACTTTCATCACCTCATAATTTATTTATTAAACTTTTATATACGGGTTAGCTTCTTTGCTTGTTTAGTTGTTTCAATTATCTTCAAATTCTTGTCATTATATATTTTGGAATTATAAAATATATTAAATGTAAAAATGTGATTTTTTAATAAAAGTTATTTTAAAGATAAAATGTGAAAGTAATACCAATATAAAATTTTAACATGAATATTTAATGGCATAATTAATAATTCAATTTTAATATAAATATTCAATATGACTAAACAATTCAATAATATAAATAATATAAAATGTGAAATTTAATTTAATAATATAAATAGTAGATATAAATAAAATTATTACTATTTATGTTTAGTGATTTTTTTGGATAATTTTAATTTTTTATTTGAGAGTAAAGGGTGAGAAGTAAAAGTTTAGGGGGAAAATAAAAAGTTTTGGGGATTAAAAGTTTGAGGGAAAGTAAATAAATAGGGGGAGTAAAATTTTGGAGGGAAAATATTAAAAAAAAATTGGGGGGGATGGGTTTGGGTAGATGGGAGGTGGGATGGGAATGAAGTTAAAATTTTAGGGGGAAAGTGAGAGGGAGTAAAAATTTTGGGGAAAAATAAAAAAGTTTTGAGGGTTTTTGGGAGTAAAATTTTGAGAAAAAGTAAATGGGATAGTAAAATTTTGGTAGGAAATGGATTATGGGTAGATTGGGGGGTTGGGATGGAAGGGGAGTAAAAGTTTTGGGAGAAAGTGGGAATGAGTAAAAGTTTTGAGGGAAAAGTAAAAAAGGTTTGGAAGTTTGGGGTAAAAATGTAAAATATTATAGTTTGATATTCGAGTTATTCAAGTTATTTGAATTTGAAAACTCAACTTGATTCGAACTCGAAATTCGAAAAAAATTTGAGTTGACTCGAATAACTCAATTCGTTTAACTCAAATTTTAATTTTCTTTTCAATTTTTTCGAGTCAAATCGAGTTTGCTCACCCCTATTCATATGTGATTTCTCCGGCTGAAGTAGAGATTAGATCAGATATGTCTTATAGCGAGGAACCTGTTAAGATTCTAGCTCGAGAAGTTAAGCAACTGAGAAATAAGAGCGTTCCCCTTGTGAAAGTGTTATGGTAGAGACATGGGGTTGAATAGGCCACATGAGAACCCGAAGAAATCATGAAAAGCCAATACCTAAACCTTTTTACTGGTAAAATTTTCGAGGACAAAAATTCCTAAAGGGGGGAGAATTGTAATAGCCCGACTTTGGGGGTAATTGGAACAGTGATTTTGAAACCACTAACCCGAGGTCGAGGAAATTATCATTTTTTATATTATTTTATGTATTGTAGCATGATTGGATAAGTACATGAAAATTTTGGTGAATTAATTTTAGCGATTACTTGCTTAATTACGAAAAATGACTAAATCGCATAAAGTACAAAAGTCTTAAATTGTTAGCTAAAGGTGTTAAATTGCTATGAACCTTAATTTTGGGGTTTTTAAAGGGCAATTAGACCCTTTCCTAAGAGCTTGGCCGGCCATAGGGGACAATTTGGTTAAAAAGTCAAAAGTTTAAGTGGTTTGGTGACTTAATTGAATAAAATAAGACAAGATGACTTCATCCTTTCATTCTCTTCTCCTACCATTGAAATTTTCAGCCATTAGAGGGGTTTTTGAGCTTCAAAATTTCAGCAACTCTAAGCCTTTGCAAGTAAGTGATTCTCATGAGTTCTCTTAATGATTTTTACATTTTTAGACCCTTTTGAAGCATGCGCTTTCAAATGAAGGGACTATTTTGCAAGATAGACAACAGTCTAGGGTTTTACCATGAAAGAATTTGTGCTAATAACTGAAATTTTATGGAAGAATTTGAGTCTTAGATGGGTAATAAACAATTTCTGTGAAGGGATTTCTCATGAAAACCCCATTAGGGACTATTTTGTATAAGTTGTAAAATAGATGATAAATGTGTGAAATAGTGGAAATTTTAGATTTCTATAAGAGTAAAAAAGGGTTCGGCTAGGCTTATTATATGAAGAAGTCCGTTATAAATCGATTTTCGAGCATAGGGGTAAAATGGTCATTTTATGAAAGTCTAAGGGCAAAATAGTCATTTTGCTCAATTATGAAATTTGAGTGTATAAATCGATGTGCTGATGAAATAAATGAATTTTATTAATTTAGATCAATAGAAACATGATTCGGGTCTTGATCGGGGTAAAAATAAAGTTTACGAGGATTAAGCTCGTCTTCATCATTTTATATCAAGGTAAGTACATATGTAAATAATGTGTTAACAAAACTTACTTAAAAATATCTTGATAATATACATGTGCAATTAGCTTATTGTGGTTATGTATCTAAAGTTTAAATTGTTGCCATGAATGTGTAAATGACATGTTCTTCGAGTATAATACGTTGCGAGCAAATGTGATGCTATTTGGTGAAACATGAAATCCCATTGAACCCTGGATAGAGCATAAGATATGAAGGGGCATGTCATGAAATTTATATGGTCTGAACTCATGAGTTGAGTCTGAGTTCATGAGATGATTTTTTTATAGGTAACGTGGGTTCGGGTACTGGCTTTGTGCATAGGCCCGTGAGTGGTTCAATGAGCGAACGTTACATAATAGCCATAGGGTCCGAGTCCTTACTTGATAAAAAGGCCTGTGAGTAACTCAAATGTGAGCACGTCATAATATGAGGTAGCTCTAACTATCTATATGGCATTTACATAAAAATTTCCCTACATATTCTTATGTATTCCGAGCGTTCAACGGGTAATGAAAAGATTTAATTGGTGAAAATTTGATGAGGTACGTAGACTGAACTTATGGATAAATCCTGAGTCTATGATATGATGTCATTAAGCATATATGAATGAAATGAAGAATAAGATCGAGAAGTCTAAGTGACTCAAATCTTTTATGCATGTCAATTTATCGTTTGATAAATATGCTTTCTTTTAATTACACTTTATTTGCATATATGTACTTACTAAGCTTACATGCTTACCTTCCTTTCTTTTCTTTCCTTATAGTGCCGCTAAGCTAGCATCGGGGATCTAGTAACGTCAAAAGCTTCGATCACACTATCACTTAAGACTTTGGTATAGTTAGTTTAATTGTTTTGTTTACTGGCATGTATAGGGACTCGAGTCTTTTGTTTAGCATTTTGTCAAGTAGCCAAAATGTGTTGGCTCATATGTGATTATGATACTCATTTTGTATAGGGCATGAATGTTAGTTAATGCTAATTATTATTCAATGTGATGATGTAAATTTATAATGGTTATGGTTGTTCTGGTTATGCATATTATGTTGGTATTGAACTTGGTTAATCTTATATAGATAGGCGTTTGTAAGGGTGGCAAAGAGGCTTGGTAGATAGCCTCATTTTGTCCACACGGGTAGACATATGGGCATGTGACTATGCCATGTGTGACACATGGTTAGCCCTGTGGGCGTGTTGTTTAGCCGTGTGTCCCCTGCACGTAAAAATTTCAAGTCAGTATGCATAGTAGTAAACACATAGGCAGAGACACAGCCGTGTAAAGGCACGGCCTAGCACACTGGCGTGTGCCTTGACTTTGTGGCCTTTATGGATTGCTGACGTCAGAAACATATTGTCCAAGTTTTTACACACGGGCTAGCATACGGGGCGTGTCCTAACTATGTGAAGGACACGGGCCAGGGACACAGACGTGTGCCAGGCCATGTGAAAACCCCTGTAGGTGTGCATTTAAAATTAATTCCACACGGGTTCAGGACACGGATGTGTTGCCCCTCCCACACGAGCGTGTGCCCCTGTGTTAGGTGTTATTTTCAGGGTTCATTTAAGGCCCTAGATTAATTCCTATTGGGTTTCAATGAATGTTTTAAACCCCGTAAGCTCTTATTGAGGAGTTTATATCTGAAATTGAAAAAGTTTTAATTTGACCACGTTTTGGTATTGAGAAGACGTTTTTATGCATAAGTTTTGGTTAGGTAATGCCTCATATTCCGAACCGGCATCGGCATGGGTGTGGGGTGTTACAACTTCCAATTCACCCGAATCCAACGATGAACTTATGTGGCCACACCTCCTGTGTGGTAGATCTGGAAACTCCAACGCATCATCTGCCGATAGATTGACATTATGCATGTGGGCTGGAGGCGAGTATGCCATGAATCGAAAATTTTATTCTCTTTCATCTAAACCCCCTTCACTGACTTCAAGTTCTATTGGAACAGGTTTCGATTCAAAAAATAATGCAACTTCTGCACCACCGGCACCGGGCTCCTATGGCGGATCCACATTTGAGTCATCATCTGACCCACCAACATCTGCAATGTAGGAGGTCCCCTCGCTAGTGGATGTCGTAGGGAGTATATCATCCCTTATTTTTATGTTCAGAATGTCTCTAATCAGGTGTGGATTGTCAACCACTAAAAGTTGATGTCATTCCCCAGTAAGCATTTTTAGCATTAAACATCGATTCACTGAGGTGTATGTCCCATCCAATAACAAAGTGTCGTGCAGGGATCGTGTATTCTATCCTGCCACAAAAAAAATAGATAGATTCGTATTCTGCATCCCACTAGCAGTGTGTCAGACAGGGGTCGTGTATTCCTCTCGAACAGTAGTAGATGTTGAAGTTGCAGAGGCTTCATTTAGCGTTGAAAATTCCACATATAACTCAAGATAGGGTGATCCACTAGCGATGTGCGTATGCACCATCACCTCCAAGACACGAGCACCTTTGATATCAAATGAGTCATATGCCACGAGATCAGCCCGAAATATAAAATCAATACTTAATAGACGAAACTTTCATTGGAGTCGTTTCGAAGATTTTGCACCTAATTTTTTTACGAAGTTCTGTCAATTCCATGTTCTGATTAAAAATTAGTTGTACTGTTGTTTCCAATAAAAAATAACGTCGTTCTCGATGTCACGGACCTCACCGTTGTAGTAAATAACAACACTAATACGTCCACTTATTTTCAACCAAATTATCTGTCGAAAGAAATTCAAAACAAAAAACATTATGCAAAAATATAATGATTCGTATAAATATTAACACAATAAATCAACTTATACCTTCTCAACTTCTTCAATTTCAATTCTTTCTAAAATTCTTCAATTCCTCTTGCTGTAACTTATGCAACAAGAGAATGAAATTTAAGTCATTTATAGCCTAAAAGATAGTGGGATACACTGTCACTAGCAATACTGAAAAGAGCGTCCAGCTGAGAGCTATTTCAATACTTTGGTTGACAGTGAATCCTGCTTGAAGCGTTTTTCAACCCCAACTATCAGGTTTCCCTAGAATCTTGGGATATTTTTTCAGAACATCTTCTTAAAATTATTTTTTCAAAATCATTAGTACAAAAAAAAGTCCAGCTGGAAGCTTTTTCTGTACTATTACTGATTGTACAAAAAAGAAAACAAAATCTATCTCGTCAAAATAATTTTTTTAGAACACATCACATCAAATTTATTTTTTCATATCCCATCTTGTCAACTTTATTTCTTCCAGAACAATATTTAGCAATTAAAAAAAAATTAAAACCTAAACCCTAGACCTTAAATCCTAATTTATTTTTTTCCTTAAACCCTAAACAAACACTAAACCCTAAATCTAAGCCTTAATTTGCAAATAACCCAAAACCCTGATCAAATGCGGCAAAAAGTGTCTCCGTAAGCGCTTTTTACTAAAGCGTGTCCACGGCAGTGCGCTTTTGCCTGACATGAGGAAAAACGCGTCTACATTAGTGCGTTTTAGTGTTTTCGATCCATTCCAATTATTATTTTTTGGAGTGGCCCATTTCCGTAAATAATTTCGAAAATAGGCCTTTCCAGTACTATGCCCTAAATAATAAGATATTTATTAACTCCAACCATAACCTTTATATATTTTTAATTAAATTTATCATTCAATATCGATTTTTTTTATTATAAAGAGTTGAATTGTTGTTTTGTCTAATTTCTTTTGTGAATTTTTATAAACATTTTGTTAGGGATAGAACTGTGAGAAAATAAAAGTAAAAGTAGAGAAGATCAAACACACATATATTTACATGAAAAAACTCCTCCGAATATTATTATTCTAGGTTACAATAGCCCCTTTTATAGGTTAAATTGGTAGATTAAATATGACTAAAATAACCTAGGCTAATCAGATTTTGAATTAGAAACAGTAGCAATGTTTAACTAGGAGAAGAAAATCTGGTTGAATTGGGGAACACGTCGTCACATCACATGTTCCTTATTGGGTCACTGTTCTTCGTGTTGTCGGGACGTAGCCAAACTCCTCGTTGGGACGTCGTGGTCATTTCGTCACAACGTCGGCTCTTCCTCACCGAGACGTTGGCTCGTAAATACGAGACACACTCCACACATTTTATATATATTTTTTACTTTGAATTTTTTGAAAGAAATTTTATAATTTTTAAATTATTTATTAAGGTGACATATAAGACAAACAATATCGTGTTAGGTAGCATGAAGTACACATTAACATTGTTAACAAATTAATATTTTAGTCAATATTTTCATTAAAAAATAATTTAATTTTTTTTAAAAGGTTAATTGTCAACAATAAGTACCAAATTGTTTGACAAATGTAAACATAATAATTAAATTTGTCATTATACCAAAAAAATAGCTTAAAAAATAACAATGTTTAGTATAGAATAAAAATTAGGGGAGAGTTATAAATAAATATCATTAATTTTATTTAAATATAAATAAATATTGATGAAAATTAATAATTTTTCTTCGATTTAAGGTTTAAATTTTATAATTTAAGAGTTTAAATTAGTTTCGTGATTTAAATTTAAGATTTAATGTTTACATCAAATTTTAATTTTTAAATTTATGTTTAAATAAAATTATTAATAATTATTTATAAGCTTTTGGTAATTGAATTATAACATTAACACTAATAATATGTCAACAAAATCAAATTGTAAAAAATTAAAAAATGGAAATAAAACATAAAAGAAGTATAAGATAGAACAAAAATCATAATTTGATATGAATTGTTTATAAACTGTTTGAGAAGTGTGGAGATTTAAAAGGTCACAAAGGATTAGGAATAACCTTTTAACTTGTTGTTATGAAAATTTGTTTACTAGTATGACACGGTGGTTATTTTCTTTGTTATTTAATTATGTGTTTGAAAGTTTGATTTTTTATAATTAATTGTTTATTTTTTAGGAGAAGCAACATAATGGCTCTTAGAATTGTGATTGAGAAAGAACTTCAAATTTGCTTGTTTATCTCGAAATTCATTATATGACAAATCTCTTTTCAAAATTAAACATTATAGACGAATCGAGTTTCAAACAATTTAACGACTATCTAATGCCTATATGAAAACTAAGACTTGGGTTAAAAAAATTAGATTTAGATTTGAAAAATTAAATATTTTTTATTTAGATATCCAATAAAAAATGTTTTGGATTCGATCAACTTTGAGTATAATTTTATAAAAAAAAATTTAAAATTTAAAATCCTTTTTAAAACATAGAATTTTCAAAATCCAAACAAGAAATTTAGTGATTTAAATTTAGATCTTAAAATTAATAATTGTTTTTGGGCTTAAGATTAATTTGATGTATATATTATTGTTGTAATATTTTTCATTTATATATAAATATATTTTTAAAAGAATAAAATTTAAATCTAGTTAAAATTCAAATCTAAAATTGAATTATTTAAATAATTAATTTTATTTATTGAAAATATTAAATTTGAAATATTTTAACTTCCCAAAAAAAAAAACAATGAATTTGTATATTATAAATTTTAAATTAATCTAAATTCAAATTTCAATTAATTTCAGTTCCACGACATTACTCAAGGAACTCAAAAAACTCTGCATTTGATGTTGAATGAACGATTGTACATGTATCAATTACAAACTAGAACTTTGATTTTCTTTTATTTAAAAACAAATACATCACATGCCACCCTAAAATAGCATCGCTCTCATTTTGACTATTTTAAAATTATTTAAATTGGTCACTGCTGTTAAAAATTTCATTAATCCACTAACATATTATTGATATGACATTTTTTATTTTATTTTAACTAAAATTAGAGACCTCTCTATAATTAATTCAAAACACATTTTTTAGATTTATTTGCAACACATTTGGGTTTCCTTTTTCATATATATCAATTACAAAAAAAAATTAATGAAATAGATTAAAGATAATATTATTTAGCAAAATAAGTAAAAGATCACTGGATGAGGGACGTTTTATGTAAAAGGCATTACAGAAGCGAGATTTTGGCATAAATTGCACAATTTTGGTGCATTGAACTTTATCTAATTATAAATGGGATAATACGATAATGGCCCTTAAAGGTTTATCAAATGTCAATGTAATCTTTTCACTTTAAATTTTTATTTAAAAACAATTTATTCTAAAATATAAAATTAGTTAACTTAAAATCTATATCTATATCTTTCCAAAAGGACTTTCCTCCTTAAGACACATGGCACACACCCACCAGCTACTTTTCTATTTCCTTTTCCTTTTATAAAAAAGGTTAATTTTCAATTTTGGTCCTTTTAATATGCTTAAATTTTAATCCTTATATTTTAATTTCTAAAATATTTATATTTTTATAATTTTATTAATTAATTCATATAGTTAATATTGTTAGATTTTCAATTAAAATATTACGTGATTATATATAATTTGAAAGTATATTTTTATATCCATAAAGTTGAGAGATTAAATTATTAAAAATAAAAGTTGGAGGACTAAATTCCAAATATACAAAGTGTAGAGACTTAGAATCATGATTGTTTGAACCGATTGGGGTATTAGTTTAGAGAGAGACATCAGACTGGTTGACTTGTAAATCGGTACGAGTTGGTAGAACTAGGTTAAAAAACCATTTTTTAAATAATTTTATTTGTATATTTTTAATGATTTATTTAATCGAACCATACAATCCAGTGGTCTGACCATCTTTTAAGTTTTAAAAACTTTGCTTAGAATATATTTTATCTTTAATTTTTTTACCATATAATTTGACATAAATAAATAATTAACCAAATACGAAGAGTACTAATTAAATAATTGTAAAAAATGTCAACTTTCCCTCAACGTAGTCTTGTAAATCTTTTTGACACTACGACGAAACAATGTTCTCTCTTGTTAGTTGATTTTTTTTATTAGATCTAATTCATTAAATATTTCATCTAAAAAAATTGAAAGATTTAGATTATATAAATAGATAAAAAACGTATTTAAATAATAAATAAATAAATAAACCAAATAATCAGATCATATATTCAGTATTAGAGTGCCATCACTAATTCCATTCCAGAAATTGGTTTTATGTTGTAAATAAATTAGAAAAAATGTTTTGCAGACAATTTATTAGTGAATTAACAAAATTTTAATAAAATTAAATTCGAAGGAATTAAAGAAAACAAAAGCAAAAAAACAAACAAGAAGTATGTTGGATTTATTTAATATCACAAATCAATACCTTAATCAAATGGTCCAGCTTATGATTCAATGAAATCAAATCAACCCAAGCCTTGTTATAAGGTTCAGTCCATTAGACTGGATCCTCACCATATAAATACACCTAAATGATCAATAAAAAATACTACGACACCTTCACACTGGATTCAGGTTTAAACAGGGTTTTTCAAGTTGAGAATGCACAGATCGTTGGTTCGGCCATTCATGGGGGCGCGCGGGTTTTCCTCAACCCCTGAGAAAATTGTGGCGTCGGTACTGTTCGAGAGATTACCTGTCGTTATTCCCAAACTGGATCCTGTGGTTTATGCATTTCAAGAGTTTTCGTAAGTTTTCATTCTCGCGAGAAAATCTGGGAATGTTCTATCTAGGATACCTTAGCTTTCTATTGGTTAGCTCATTGATGCAAAAAGGAAGAAGAAAAGATACAATATTTTGATTAAAACAATATGATTAGTGGTTTATGGCACGAAGCTATTAGCTTTTTTAGTTCAAATTTTCAGCTACTAATTGGGGTTTTATGGAAGTAGATGAAACTCTTAGGATTTATTTATGTAATTGCTTTTGTTTTATGCAGCTTTCGATGGAGGCAGCAGTATCGACGCAAATATCCTGATGAATTTTTGGACACGTCTAAATCTAGGCAAGTTATAAATTTGATTCAGTTATATTAGGGCCACTTATTTGTATGTTGGGTTTTTTTTTATCCAACTTAAGTGGTTACTAGCTAAGCATAAAAGTTCTTTATTTTATGCATAGCAATTAAGAAAAAAGGGAAAGCAATTGATTTATCCAAATGAATGATTTAGAGTCGTGATTCCTCTGGAGAGCTGATTTGGGGAAAACAATGTGGAGTAATTCAGGCTTAATTGTTTTCAACTGAAAAACAACAGCCTCAAAAGTAATGAAAGTCGTTCGTTTGGATACATTATGTATGTTATGCTCCTCCTTGCTTTGCACTTTTAATGAGTAAATCCATATGACTTCAGATTTGCACATTAAGAAAAGGGTGAAGTGCAACAAAGATGATTTTAATTTTCAGCTAATGAAGTGAAATTGTTGTATAACCAGGGGAAAAGGTGATTACCAAATTGACTACGTTCCAGCTCCAAGGATCACTGAAGCTGACAAAACGAATGACAGAAAGTAAGTGGTAGATTTCGTATTGCTCATTGGAACTTCATTACCAGGAGACCATTCTTTGTTTGAAAGAGATCGGATATGTGTTGTCAAGAACTAACAATCTTTGGGAATAACCGGCCTGAAATCTGCATTGATAATCTCTAGGAAGCTGACAAAACGAATGACGGAAAGAAAGTGGCGCATTTTATATTGTTCAGATTAACACTTTTACCGATAGGCTATTCTTTGTTTGATAGTGACCAGATATATGTCATGCAGAACTAACAATATATAGGAAGAAATTATCAGAATTGGATCTCAAAGTGCTTTTTATTAGAATTGGATCTCAAAGTGCTTTTCTCTTCTAGTTAAAGTATCTGTCTCCTTATTTATACATAAGAGTAATGTGAAGGAACAATAAACATCATTCTTAAGAAAAAATTTTCTTCCTCTCGGTGGTTGTGGCCTTGTGTGGATAAAAAGTGAAGTTAGTACTTATGAGCTACTATTAGTAGTTTAGTACAATATTCTGATTGCGGAAGTTCTGAACTTTATATCTGTCAAGGTCATTGCAGAGAGCACTTGATAGAAGATTGTATCTTCTTCTATACAGTGACAGTAATGCAGCTCCTAGCGGGAAACCCGTGTGGCATTTTCCAGAAAAAGTTTATGATTCGGAGGAGACGTTGCGCAAGGTAATGGTTTTTACGCATCTTGTTTCTTCTTATTTTTTGTTTTATCAATATGATATAAATATGAAATATTTGCAGTGTGCAGAGTCTGCCTTAGCATCCGTACTCGGAGACCTCTCTCACACTTACTTTGTCGGAAATGCTCCCATGGGGCACATGGTTATACAGCAGATGGAGAATGTGCCTGAACCATTTAAGGTATTTTAAGCAAAATGGTTGTATTATCTACCTCTTATATTGATGTAATAATTGTCTTTGCTAGTCTTTTTAATCAAATGTCAATCTTGTTTGGATTACATACATGCACTTCACTTTTTCCTACCTTGTGCTTTTTCTTTCTGTCAGCGATTTTTTTTCAAGTCTCAAGTGATTGATACCAACAAGTTCAATATCCGGAAGTGCAAGGATTTCGTTTGGGTGACCAAAGATGAACTCTTGGAGTATTTTCCTGAACAAGCTGAATTTTTTAAGAAGATGATTATCAGCTGATGGCAAATTGCTCCATTCGGTTTCCAAGCCATACAAGACTTTCATATAACCCAAATTTGTGGTTTACTTGTAACTTTGCAGTGGAGAGTTTACATCAGAAGTTCAAACCGAGACTAGAAAACCAAACATCCGAACGTGAGTCAATTAGGTGAAAATGACGAAAACCTCATTGGCTAAGGATGGATTGGATTGTCCAATACTTTCAGTTTCTTATGTTGGCGACTATTGATGCATGATCTTGTTTTATTTTATTACATATTCCTCTCAACTCTGCTGCAATAATGGTTGCATGATCTAATATGTATGTGTGCCCTTGATCTTTGGTCATGGTAGGGTAAACTACACAATTTAACTTTGAGTTTTATGCAGTTATAATTGGCTGAACAATTCCAATGTCTACCTTCCTGGATAGTGGGTAAATGTAGATGACTTGATAACCCTATTTTGTTCCTTTTTAAGTAGAGGTACTGAAAATGGTATTTTGACCACAAGGCACACATGTGAAAGATGGAAGTCTAGCTGGTGACCTAATTAGGACTCCTTCCACAATGCTGACTTGAATTAAATGAGCATCTCTGCCCTAATCAATTAAACTACCACTTATTATTGGAATAAAGTTTGACATCCATTTTTCCTTTTTACGCTCTCCTCCATATATAGGAAATTTTGTTCATCTGTCGTCCTCCCTTAAAAGAAAAATCATTTGCCAGTTTGATGTAGTTGGTTCAAAATTCAATTAATTATTTTTATTAATTTGAGATCCGAATTTCAATATTAAATTCTCAATGTAAAAGGGAAAGATGAATCTTGTTGTTTTTAATTTGGTTATTCAAAATATGAATATTGTATCGCATGGGTGATTCGGTGAATACTACAGTGTCAAATCCAAAATGAGATATAAAACTTAAACCGGTTACAATGTAAAACACTTAACGGTGACATTTAATATAATTAACCATTTCGAACATGTATGTATATGTATGTGTATATATCCACAGACACATGCTTGGGTGATAACGTGCTGAAAGTATCAAGAACGGGATTGGGCAGACGTCTCTCGTTACTTAAGCGGGATGGGGAAAGGCAGTTGAACAAAAGTAGGTGAAATGTTGTTGGCTTGACCAAGCCTGCAAGATAAACTGGAATTAATCCCAATATATATATACATATAGTCCCCATTCCCGAACTCCATCTATCCCTTCCCCGTTCTTCTATCTCTATCTCTTGTGTTTGTGGGGGCAGTCCAACCTCTTCCACCTTCCCACCACTTTCTCAATCATTCTCAGTGGAGCCCTCAGAATTGTAGCCATTCCCATCAGATCATATGGATGGCCAAGAACTTATTAGTACCCCACCGCCTGCAGCGCCGTCACCACTCACCGCTCCTTTCCTCTTTGCACCTTCCACAACTCCATCTTCCTCACTGCACCCTCTTCCTCCTTTAGAGTCTCAAATCATCCCTGATATTGATTGGGTTAGCCTCCTCTATGGTCAAGCCTTGCTGCTGCAGGGTCATGATGAGAGCAAGCCAGTGACTGAAGCAGCTTCTTCTTTGATGGCCGAAAATGGAGGTTGCCATCAGATTGAGAATGGCAACCAAGACAAGAGGAAAGGTAACCGGTTCAAGAAGACAACCCGACCGAGGTTTGCGTTCCAAACCAGGAGTGCTGATGATATTCTGGACGACGGCTATAGGTGGAGAAAGTACGGCCAAAAAGCTGTGAAAAATAGTAATTATCCAAGGTTCGTTCGTTTATCATCAAAATGGCTCTTGTTTTCTCTTTTATATATACGTTGTTTGTAGGTTCGTAACTCGTCATGCATACACAAGCAAAATTTGCATGGAACATATATAAACAATTTCTTCAAGCATACTTAATTGGTAATTTCGATCCATAAACCTAATTAGCTTTAGGGTTCGTATGTTAGACAATTGACACACACATATATACAATACAATATGTTTTATAACTTTGTTGTTATAATTGAAATAGGAGTTATTACCGGTGCACACATCACACATGCAATGTGAAGAAACAGGTTCAAAGGCTGTCGAAAGACAACAGCATCGTGGTGACGACATACGAAGGGATCCACAATCATCCTTGTGAAAAGCTAATGGAAACCCTAACTCCACTTCTCAAGCAAATGCAATTCCTAGCTAGGTTTTAATATCCATTTTCTTTCATTTCTCCTAATCACTTAATATCACCAATCCCAACAACAAATAATTTCATACTTACCTAATTTCCCTTTCTTTATTTTTCCATGTAAAAATATTGAGTATGTTTATATCTTAAATGTTCTTTATCTGCCATTCATGTTTAAAGCCACAACATTGTTATTAAGTCATTGAAAATTACTCGAAATTTTTAATAATTTATTTTTATAGTGAATTATTAAATATAAATATTATTTTTATATTTGAGTTCTCCTCAGGTGAATTTAGAAAAACAAGAGAACTATTTTCTAGGGTGAGCAAAAATTAGTGTAGATTGCCTTAATCAGTTTAACTATAAAACATTTACTTTCCTCGGTTTTGGTTAAAATATTTATTTTAGTTAATGAGATCTGTAATTGAATTGATTGATTTCATCAACTTTAATATATATATATATATTTATTGATATATTGGTAAACTATCAAAATAATCACTTTTGTTTACCTCAAGTTTCATTTTAGTCACTTATATTTGAAATGTTACATTTTGGTTACTTACGTTATCACGTTGTAACATTTTAGTCATTGAGCTATTAGTTGCTGTTAACGGTGTAATGGTAAGCTGACGTAGCACGTTAAATTATTATTTCAAACAAAAATTTTAGGTTAATTTATACAATTGGTCCCCATTTTTTTTTGTTTTGAGCAATTTTTTTAATGTTCTTTTAACTTTCCTTTTTTTTTCTTTTTCTTTTCCATTCTCTTCTGCTTCTCCCTTTGTTTTCCTCCCGTCTCTATTTCTTTTAACATAGTTTTTCTATGTTTTCCATTTGTTAAAATTAGTCCCTATACTTTTATTTTTTTGAACAATTTAATTTTTTTGAGTAAGACGAGCTTGTGGATTAGTTTTAACAAATTAAAAACATAGAAAAACTAAGTTAAAAGAAATGGAAAAGGGAGAAAAATGGAGGGAGAAGCATAAGAGAATAGAAAATAAAGCAAAAAAGGAAAGTTAAAAGAACATAATAGAAAAAAATTAAATTACTCAAAATGAAAAAATATAGGGGCCAATTATAAAATTTAACCTAAAAATTTTGTTTGAAATGATGATACGTGCCACGTCAGCTTACCGTTACACCGTTAACGACAATTAACGGCTCAGTGACTAAAATATTACAACACAATAACGTAAGTAGGGTGTAAATGAACAGAACGTTCAATGAATTGTTCGTGAATCGTTCGTATAGCGTTCTTTTATGTTCGTTTATTAAGCTAAATAAACAAGTATGAACAAAATTTTTATGTTCGTTTAATAAATGAACGAACACGAATAGAGGTGTGTTCAGTTCGTTTGTATTCATGAGCAAGCTCGTTTAAAAGCTAGTTTATAAGCTCGTCTATTGACTCGTTTATTTATTAATGATATTTTCTTATAAAAATTCCATTAGTATATATTAATACAATTATCTTAAAAACTCGTTTATTCTTCCATTAGTATATATTAATAAAATTATCTTGATTTGTATTTTTTTTATTTATAATACAATTATTAATATTTATATTTGACTATTTTATATCTAAACAATATATGTGTGTATATATTCATTGTTTGTTTGTTTGTTTGTTTGTTTATTTATTAACATTGTTTGTGAACATGTTCATTTAATGGCCATGAACATGTTTGATTAAGTTAAATGAACATGTTTGTGAACATTAAACAAATGAACATGAACACACATAATTTTAAATAAATGAGCATGAACAAAAATTTGAAATTCTTAAAGCACACAAACTGAACACGAACAAGCTTAAAAATAAACAAACGAAAATGAATAGAGGTTTGTTTATTCAAGCTTGTTCATTTACAGCCCTAAATATAAGTGACTAAAATGTAACATTTCAAACATAAGGGACTATTTTGATACTTTACCCTTTTTTATTTTTTTGAAATATATTTAATATAAAAAATAAATACATAATATATGATTTAAATTAATGAAATTATTTTACTTAATTCTATTTAGTTCTGTTGAGTTTTGAAATTTGTTAATTTAATTTTATAATTAGTGTTTAAAGAAAAGGAATACATTTGTGTTTCGCCCCTCAAAATTTTTCGAGTTTTTTTTTTAAGTTTGATTTATTTTATAGGATTTATAATTTATAATGATAAATTTAATAAATTTCTAGTTTAATTTGGTAAACTAATATAAAGTAAAGATAGTATTCTTAATTTGGTAAGATAAAGTTTAATAATTGTAATATATAAGTATAAATAGTACCTAAATATTAATTAGATAAAAAATAAACTTAAATAATTATAATATATAATACATATTGAACATTTAATTTATTTTTTCCTAAATTTTGGTGATCAAGATTATCCCAAATTTAAAAACACATTATCAAAAATAGCCCCAACCCACATGGGTTGGGTCTACTTTGAACATAAATATTTTATATAAATATCCCGCCCCCTTATCAACAATTCGGACTTCACCCGTGGTTGGAACATTTTTAAAATATATTGTTTCAATAATTGCAAATGAAAATTATAAGTAACAAATAGTTATATCATTTGTTATTAACAAAGAGTTGCCACTATTAAAAGTAATGAGTTATGTCATTTGGTTAATTAATAACGAATTATAATGATTCAAGTACATATCCATTGAATAACTTGAATAATTGTGTTCATTGTTAATAAATATGACTATCCAAATAAGCATCTGTTAGATACTTATGTCTCTACGAAGAGGTATGAAAAAACTCCTATAACTAGGAGAAATTTTCATTTGCATGATGTTCAAATATTTTTCTATAAATATTATTACAAAGAACTCGGAAAGGTTTCTTTGTTCTTGTCCATCTTTCAATGTTCAAAGATTATTCTTTATAGAATTTAATATTCTTGCTAAACTCTTCTTGATGTTCAGTGGACTGTTTTTATTAGTGCAAAACACATAAAATTATATATTTTCATTACATCTTTGAGATTCATTTTTTAACTTAAATATAAGTTATAATCTAATTAAAAAAAATCAGTTAACTGGCTTAATCAATGAAATGGAGTTAAAATCAAGGTTGATGGTTGGATTATGTATAAAAAAGGGATTGGGGACAAAAATATATAAATTAGTTAGATTGTAAGAAGAACCTAAAACTTGTTTGGTTCAAAATTTCCGGTTGAATCGCACAAAAATTGTATGGTTCAAAATTTGAGACAAGGGGAATATTAAAATTTTACCCCTCCCCCCCCCACCCAACAAAAGAACATAGCATTATTCTCATTTACAAATTATTCAACACTGCATTTTGCTCACTTCCTTTCCATTTATAACTCATTCCAGTAACTATCAATGGAGGTTAGCTTCTATCTCTTTTTGCTTTTCTTTGTGTTCATGATATTATTATTCATATAATATTATGTTTTAAAAAGAGTTGTTTAATAAATTGGGATTTCTGATATATTTGAAAATTTTTAAATCATCTTTTTGTAGGGTCCTTCATTGCCTAATCTTGGAATTACTACTTTTTGGAATGTTTTCAAACATGCAAGGATTAAGTAATTGAACGAAATCTAAATTTAATATAATTTTCCAATTCAAGTAATATATAATTTATACAAAAGTGGTTATATAAACCAAAATGCTTATTGGTTTAGTGTCAATGACATCTTGGACTCATTTTTTTAATAAAAAGAATATACCTTCACTTTTTTTTTATTCTATATGACATGAACCAAATGCACCAAATACATATACCTAAAAAAACCTCAAAAAAATCTAAAATCCATGGGGTTTATACGAAATATGGTAGATAGTGAGCAAGGCCAAGGACTATGTGACCGAAAAGGTGGCGGAAATGAGTGTAGCGACATAAAAATTTTGTGGATTCGGGTCGCTAAATTGTGGCGATTTATTAGGAAATTGGAAATTGAAATTTGGTTTTAAAATAAACCGGGAGTCGCCACCGATCCTTTTTCTAGGTGTGATCGGACACCTATTAGATTTTTCTTTAAAAAAATGAGGAAAAGGCCGAGTTAAGGTCTACGTTAAAAGTCAGAGAAAAATTAGGGTTCGGGAGTCGGTTACGAGCGAGGAAGATATTAGCACCCTCGCGACGCCCAAAATTGGTATCTCCTAAACACGTGTTGTCTTGACTTTTAAAAATACGAGTTCAATGTTAAAATTTAGTCATAATCCGATTAAAAGAACGAGAAATTTTGGTTTATTTCGTTTTTTTTGAAGGGTATATCGCTTTAATATGAGTCAATTGACGTTCACCCAACATAGCGATGAACTCGATGACTTAATGTTAAATCGGTATATTACCTTAATTATTGATTTAAATCATGAATAAGAATATTTTCGACATAATGCAAAGTAAAATAATATGAAATAAAAATCAACAAATGAAAGAGCTGGGGATATATTGAAACAGATAATCGAGGTGACAATAATATTAGAAAAGATGAAGGTATAATGGAATTGAACACGAAATGAAAATAATGAATGTATACGCGTAATAATAATATTAAGAATGCGTGCGTAAGATGATATATGTATAAAAACGTTTACATAAAATAGTATCTAAAAATATGAAAATACAATTACCTAAATTAAAATAAACGAGTAAGCAAATGATACAAATAATTAATACAAGCATTACAAAAGACATCAATGATATGATAAAAATAAAAAAAATTAAAAAAATAATTACTAAACTCAAAATATGCAAGTAAATAAGCCCGAATAAAAAAACTATAAAATGAATCTAAATAAATTACCTAATTAAAATCAAAGTAAAATAAAAAAAGGATAATTTACAAATAAAATAAATTACTAATAATAAAATAAGGACCCACGTATAACACGCGTGAATTTATAGGGACCAAGACTGAAATTATCCCTGATCTCGAAACACTGCGTTGAGACATGGGCTAAAGTGTAAGAACTTACAAATATTAGGAAACATTTAAAAAATAAACAAAGTACAAATAGAAGTCAATTGAAAATTGACGCGAAAGAGAAGGACCAAATGCGCCATTAGCCCATTTGAAACAAAAGAATGCGGATCCAATCTTTTGGATTGGGTCAACACGCGTGGGTCCCCTCTTTTAAACTCCATCATTTCCAAATCTGTTGCTAAGCTTTAATTCCCATTTATTTCCTTTTCAAAACCCAACAACCTTTCATTCTCTTTTTTTTTTAAATAGAAGCTTTAACCCCTTCCCCTAGGGTTTGATTCAACATGCAGCCGCCTAAACCATCATTTATTTGATGGCTGACTGTGCGTCACTGGCGACCGGACCTTGTCAACGGAGGACACGCCCACAGAGATCGGGTAAACACACTCCTTCTCCCTTTTTTCTTTTTTTTTAAAGAAAAAATCTTAAAATGTTGTGCTATTCTACCAAAAAACAAAGCAAAATCTGATGAAAATAATAATAAAAACAACCCTAGCCTGAATCTCCATATTTTCGAGACATGTGGGCTTTCATCGGTGTTGTTTCAAACACGCCTTTCGTTTTCCATGCTAAAAAAAATCACAAGTAGATCGAAAATAAAGAAAAAATGTGAAATCACCTTTGAATGACTTTTTTGATTTCTTTTTGCTATTCAGTATGCAGGTATTGTGTCTGTTTTTTCTTATTGCCCATAAAAAACTTACAACAGCTATTACATGGCTTTATAGCCGAATGTTCCAAAGAAAAGTACAAAAATTTTGTTTCTTCTATTGGCTACTCCTCTGTTGCTGCCGTTGTTTTGTTTCCTTCTTGTAGGTACAGAGTCTGTTGGCATGCGTACGGGGTGTGGACGTGGCGTACGAGGGCTGTGGAGGTATGGGACTGCTGTAGTGGGGGTATGGGGCTGCTGTAGTGGAGGTATGGGGCTGCTTCATGGTTGCGGTGCAAAACAAACAGAAGGGGGGACCTAGGGTTGCTGAAATGTTTTGTGTGTTGGGCTAGGTGGGCTTTAGGGTTTTTGTATTATTTGGGTTATTTAGTTTTGGGTTTGGGCCTTTCAATGTGGAAATTGGACCTGTTTTGATTTTTGGGCTGTTTAACATTGTAAATGGACTTGAATTTTGGTTATGTGGATTTTATTTTTGCTTGGGCCAAAAAATTGGCCATTACAGCTACCCCTCTTTGCTCATTGTCGTGTAACGAGAATGGAGCAAAGACTCCAAAATGGCCAATTTTGCTTAGTCTTACTGAATATTAACTTCTTGGTACTTCTTTTCTTCTAATAGCCTCGTTTCATCCCATTGCATCTTCAGGGGCATAGGAATTGTTGCTTTGATTCACTCCACTGCAACTTCGGAGATTTAAGGAAAAGAGATTTGTAGCCTCGATCTTCTCTACTAAAACTTCGAGGAAATAAGAATTCAGGTAGAAGGGATTTGTAGCCTCGACCTACTCTATTAAACTTCAATTAGCTTCACTGTAATTTCAGGGATATAAAATTTGTATCTTCGATTAACTCCAATCTTTATTCTTTACTCGGCATGTGATCCTGAGCTCAACTTATATCTCGCAATATGAATTGACCCTTTTTAAAAACAGACATTAAAACAGAAATAGCTCAGCACGTGAGCTAAGGCTCAACTCACCTCTCGCAATATGAGTTGGTTTTTTTGAAACTTAATTTGAAAAACAGATTTTGAAAATACCTCGACATGTGACCCGAGGCTCAACTCACCTCTCGCAATATGAGTTGATTTTTTGGAAAGTAGAATTTGAAAAGAATAAATTGAAAAAACGAAAAATTGAAAATACCTCAGCGTGCGAGCCGAGGCTCAACTCACCTTTAGCAATATGAATTGATTTTTGAAAACATAAATTGAAAAACAGAAATAGAAAATACCTCAGCATGTCCTTAGGCTTAACTACGCAGTATGAGTTGGTTTTTGCCAAACAGTAATTGAAAATACCTCAGCGTGCCCCGAGGCTCAACTCACCTCTCGCAATATGAGTTGATTTAGAAAACAGACATAAAAATAGAAATTGAAAGTGACTCAACACGTGAGCCAAGGCTCAACTCATCTTTCGCAATATGAGTTGATTTTTTTGAAAGTAGAATTTGAAAATACCTCGGCGTGCCCCGAGGCTCAACTCACCTCTCGCAATATGAGTTGATTTTTGAAAAACAGAAATTGAAATTACCTCAGCGTGTCCTGAGGCTCAACTCACCTCTCGCAATATGAGTTGATTTTTGAAAAACATAAATTGAACAGGAATTGAAAATACCTCAACGTGTCTTGAGGCTCAACTCACCTCTCGCAATATGAGTTGATTTTCTTGAAAAGTAGAAATTGAAAATACCTCAATGTGTCTTGAGGCTCAACTCACCTCTCGCAATATGAGTTGATTTTTTTGACAACAGAAATTGAAATTACCTCAGCTTGTCCTGAGGCTCAACTCATTTCTCGCAATATGAGTTGAATTTTGAAAAGCAGAAATTGAAAATACCTCAACGTGTCTTGAGGCTCAACTCATTTCTCGCAATATGAGTTGAATTTTGAAAACAGAAATTGAAATTACCTCAATGTGTCTTGAGGCTCAACTCATTTCTCGCAATATGAGTTGATTCTTTCAAAAACATAATAATGAAAACAGAAATGGAAAATACCTCGGTGTGACCTGAGGCTCAACTCACCTCTCGCAATATGAGTTGATTTTTTGAAAAATAGAAATCAAAAGGCTTAATTGAAAATACCTCAGCGTGTGTCCTGAGGCTCAACTCACCTCTCGCAATATGAGTTGAAATTAAAACATAAAAATTGAAAATACCTCAGCGTGCCCCGAGGCTCAACTCACCTCTTGCAATATGAGCTGATTTTGAAAAAGTAGAAATTAAAAGGTTCAACCCACCTCTCGCAATATGAGTTGATTCTTGACAAACAGAAATTGAAATTACCTCATCGTGTCCTGAGGCTCAACTCACCTCTCGCAATATGAATTGAAAAAAAATACCACAGTGTGTAATCTGAAGCTCAACTCACCTCTCGCAATATGAGTTGATTTTTTTTTAAAAACAGAAATTGAAAATACCTCAGCATGTGAACCGAGGCTCAACTCACCTCTCGCAATATAAGTTGATTTTTTTTTGAAAACAGAAATTGAAAATACCTCAACGTGTCTTGAGGCTCAACTCATTTCTCGCAATATAAGTTGAATTTTGAAAACAGAAATTGAAATTACCTCAGCGTGTCCTGAGGCTCAACTCATTTCTCACAATATGAGTTGATTTTTCTTTTAACAACAGAAATTGAAATTACCTCAGCGTGTCCTGAGGCTCAACTCACCTCTAGCAATATGAGTTGATTTTGAAAAACAAAATTAAAAGGCTTAACTCACCTTTCGCAATATGAGTCAATTTAAAACATAAACTAAAAATACCTCGGCGTGCCCCGAGGCTCAACTCACCTCTCGCAATATGAGTTGATTTTTAAACAAAAAATTAAAAATACCTCAACGTGTCTTGAGGCTCAACTCATCTCTCGCAATATGAGTTGATTTTCCTTGGAAAGCATGAATATTAAACATCAAAATACCAAAACCAGTCCTTTGGTAGAGCTCGGGTATCTTTTCCTTTGATTCAGTGCGACTCTCATTCAAGATTTCTTACTTTACTGGATTACCTGTATATGCCGTGCATGATGTCATCATGATATGCACATGTTTTTCTTAAATGCCTTTATGCCTACATGATTATGCAGTGCTCCTTAAGCATATTGGTCGTATATCATTTTCGCCATGATTGTTGAGGATCTGCGTTCATTGCTTTGATTCTCGACCTTCTCTTCAGGCCTCTTTGATTCTCGACCTTCTCTTCAGGCCTCATACCTGTCTTCGAGCTTTACGAGTAATCGACGTTTCTCAGATATCACCCTTTTTCCCTTGGTTAAACTTTGTTCTTGCTTTGAAGATCTTGCACTTATCAAATTCTTATCCGGGTAATGCTTGACATTTCTTTTGTTTAGAGTATGTCATTTCACTATTTATCATTAAATAAACACATAATGAGATGCATGAAAATGGTCAGGTAGGGACAAAAAGGATATCTCATATTCCTTTATTTCAAATGTGGCAAATAAAGAAAGTTAACCAATGAGAGTAAAAATGTCAAAAAGAAAGAAAAGGTTGTATTCAACGGATACAAATGCTCTAGATATTCAACACATGAACTCTTCCACGTTCCTCAATCAATAATCTTTTCGAGCATGGCTTCTTGCGTAGAAAATTTCGAGCTTTCAGAAGTGCTTCAAATACTGTAGTCTCACTACTTGACCTATCGTTCGACCGCCAGGTTTGTTTCATTAGGACGCCCTCTCGGGTTTTCATCCTAATCTTTTTGTACTAATCAAGACGCCTTTTTCGGGTTTTCGCCTTGATCCCTTTTTTTTAAGATGCCCTTTTCGGGTTTTCATCTTAAGCATAATATTTCTTCACCGCATCTGAATTCACCAGATTCAGTAACTCCTTCCCATCCATCTCGGTAAGGATTAAAGCTCCTCCTGAGAATGCCTTTTTTACAACGTATGGTCCTTCCCAATTTGGTGCCCATTTTCCTCGCAGGTCTTTTTGTATTGGGAGAATCTTTCTCAGAACAAGTTCTCCTTCATGGAACTCTCTTGGTCGTACCTTCTTGTCATGGGCTGCGATCATTCTCTTTTGGTACATTTGCCCATGACAAATTGCCCTTAGACGTTTTTCTTCAATGAGGTTCAACTGATCATATCGAGCTCGAACCCATTCTGCTTCTTCTAACTTTGATTCCATCAATACTCACAGAGAGGGGATCTCAACCTCGATAGGTAGCACAGCTTCCATTCCATAGACTAGAGAGAAAGGAGTTGCTCCCGTAGATGTTCGCACAGATGTGGGATATGCAAACAAAGCAAATGGAAGTTTCTCGTGCCAATCTTTATATGTCTCAGTCATTTTCCCAATGATCCTCTTAATGTTCTTGTTAGCTGCTTCAACAGCCCCGTTCATCTTTGGGTGATAGGCGAGGAATTATGATGCTTTATTTGGAACTGCTCGCACACTTCTTTCATCATCTTATTGTTCAAATTCGTGGCATTATCTGAGATGATTCTTTCAGGCAAACCATATCGGCAAATGATTTCCTTTTTCAAAACTTGCACACTGCAGTCTTCGTCACATTGGCAAACGAAGCGGCTTCAATCCATTTTGTGAAGTAATCGATAACCACAAAATGAATCGATGTCCATTTGAAGCTTTTGGAGAAATTGGCCCTATTACATCCATGCCCCACATAGAAAAGGCCACGGAGAAGTCATGACATGAAGGGGTGAAGGGGCTACATGAATTTTATCGCCGTAGATTTGACATTTGTGGCATTTTCTGGCAAAATTGATGCAGTCACTTTCCATTGTCAGCCAATAATAACCGAGTCTCATGATCTTTCTGGCCATATTGAAACCATTGGCATGCGTTCCGCAAACTCCCTCATGGACCTCTTCAAGTATTTTTCTGGCTTCAACATCATCCACACATCTCAAAAGCATCTGATCCTTTCCTCTTTTATACAGGATATCCCCATCAAGAACAAATTCCGCTGCCATTCTTCTAATTGTTCTTTTATCGTTCTCATTCGCTTGTTCGGGATACCTTTGATTCTTGATATATTCTAAGATATCATGGAACCAAGGCCGTCCGTCTACTTCTTTCTCAATGCTACAATAGTTTGCAGGGACCTCGTATATGCTCATTTTGAGGGGCATTATTTCTGCTTCTCTACTTGCTTTGAACATTGAAGCCAAAGTGGCTAGGGCATCAGCCAGTTGGTTCTCTTCTCGTGGGAAGTAATGAAAAGTTATTTCTTTGAATTCCTTGATCAATCCAGCCACTAAATCGCTGTACTTAATCAATTTTGAGTCCCTCACTTCCTATTCTCCACGGATTTGGTAAATCACTAGGGCTGAGTCCCCGTACACCTCTAAGATCTCGATGTTTCGTTCGATAGCTGCATGAAGCCCCATGATACAGGCCTCATATTCTGCGATATTATTGGTACAGAAGAAGTTCAGTCTTGCAGTGAACGGATAATGATTCCATCTGGTGATACCAGGATTGCTCCAATTCCATGCCCTAAAGCATTTGACGCACCATCAAAGCACATCTTCCATGACTTCTCTTTTGATGACTCGGATTCTATTTTTGTGATGCACATTAAGTTTTTGTCTGGGAAATCGAATCTTAAAGCTCATATTCCTTTGTCGTTCGAGTTGCTAAGAAGTCAGCTATGTGCTCCTTTATTGACTTCTGACTTACATAGGCAATGTCA